>NC_053164.1:159196979-159302979 GCF_016835505.1 Polypterus senegalus | reverse complement strand
TAATCATAATGAATGCATTATAACTAAAATTAAAATAAAACATTTCTAAGTCATAGATCTAATGACTAATATGTGACTGCTTTAAAGTACACAGCCTGTCCAGGTTTGGTTTGATATTTGAGATATCGAGACACTCTGAGCTCCTTTACTATTTGAAGTTTGTTTCTGTGATGAGCGGCGCTGCCGCTGCTGCTTTTGCAATCACGTATTTTCAGTCCAGAAAGTTTGAGACGTATCGGTATCTGTCGCGAACATTCGGGTAACAGTAGATCAGGTGATAATGAGGCGCGAGTGCAACACATTGGCAGCGTAGCCAATATTGCCAAAATGAATAATTTACTGCGTATTGGGCTATTTTCATGACAAAACTAACAGCGGCATAATTTTTGACGGACGAAAATACGTTCGGCTCGCGCAGATTGAATTCATCTGTGTTATCGTTTACGAGTTTTTTAAAAAATAAAACATATTTAATCGTTTCTTTGCGTATAAAAAGAATTAAATAAGAATAAATAATTTATTCTTTGTTTTTGGGATTAGATTTATTACCAAAAACCACACAAGGCATTTTAACAATTATTAAAGCACTTTAAAAAAAATAAATTGCAAACATTTCATCAAAGTTAGCCGAACACATGCAAATCTTATGGAACTGAAAATGATAGTATACCGCAAACCCGGACGAGTTAAATTAAATTTCAGACGTGCTATTGTCAATTGAATTTACATTCAACTATAACTCAGTGGCCCGCCAAAATACTGTTCTGAAAACAGTTCTAAATGATGAAATCCTCAGTTCCCTAATGGGAAAGAACTGTTTGGATGGTTTCCTAAGTGTTTTTCAAAGTGCACTTTAACATCTCAAATTCACTTGTTTTCCCCATTGAAACACATTGGACTAAACTGAAGTTGAGTGTTACTCAATGATCCTTAACTTCTATGTGTTGTAACCACTTGTATCACATGTGAAATGGAGGATTCTAACAGAAATGTACTCTTTTGAACCGTTTCCATGTGGTAATCAAGTTGTTACACTTCTAATCTACTGAACGTGCTAATCAGTGCTTGAAAAGTGCAATGGTGAAATTAACTTTCATTCAACTATAAGTCAGTGACCCTTCAAAATACTGTTGTAAAAACAGTTCTAAATGATGAAATCCTCAGTTCCCTAATGGATGATAACTGTTTGGATGGTTTCCGAAATGTTTTTGAAAGTGCACTTCAATATGTCAAGTTCACTTGTTTTCCCCTTTGAATTGCATTGAGCTAAACTGAACCTATGTGTTACTCAATGATACTTAAATTCTATATGTTGAAACCTCTTGTATCACATGTGAAATGGAGTATTATTACAGAAAAGTACTGTTTTAAAGAGTTTCCTTGTGGTAAACAAGCTGTAACACTTGTTATCTGATGAAAGGGCTTTTCAGCACCTGAACAGTGCTATTGTGAAATGAACTTACTTCAACTATAACTCAGTGGCCCATCAAAATACTGTTGAAAAAAGAGTTCTAAATGATGAAATCCTCAGTTCCCTAATGGGTAAGAACTGGTTGGATAGTTTCCTAAGTGTTTTTCAAAGTGCTCTTCAACATCTCAGATTCACTTGGTTTCCCCATTGAAACACATTGGGCTAAACTGAAGTTGAGTGTTACTCAATGACCCATAACTTCTATGTGTTGAAACCACTTGTATGACATGTGAAATGGAGGATTCTAACAGAAATGTACTGTTTTGAACAGTTTCCCAGTGGTAAACAAGCTTTAACACTTGTTATCTGCTGAAAGGGCTTTTCAGCACTTGAACGGTGCTATTGTGAAATGAACTTACCTTCAACTATAACTGAGTGGCCCGTCAAAATACTGTTGAAAAAACAGTTCTAAATGATGAAATCCTTAGCTACCTAATGGGTAAGAACTGTTTGGATGGTTTCCTAAGTGTTTTTCAAAGTGCACTTCACCATCTCACATTCACTTGTTTTCCCATTTGAAACGTATTGGGCTAAACTAAAATTGAGTGTTACTCAAAGATGCTTAACTTCTATGTGTTGAAACCTCTTGTATCACATGTGAAATGGAGGATTCTAACAGAAATGTTCTGTTTTGAACAGTTTCCTTGTGGTAAGCAAGCTGTAACACTTGTTATCTACTGAAAGTGCTTTTCAGCTCCTGAAACACGCTATTGTCAAAAGAATTTACATTCAACTATAACTCAGTGGCCCATCACAATGCTGTTGTAAAAACAGTTCTAAATGAAGAAATTCTCAGTTCCCTAATGGGTAAGATTTATTTGGATAGATTCCTAAGTGTTTTTCAAAGTGCACTTCAATATCTGAAGTTCACTTGTTTTCCCCTTTGAAACACATTGGCCTAAACTGAAGTTGAGTGACTCAATGACCCTTAACTTCTTTGTTGAAACCTCTTGTATCACATGTGAAATGGAGGATTCTAATAGAAATTAACTGTTTTGAACAGTTTCCTTGTGGCAAACAAGCACACTTGTTATCTGCTGAAAGGGCTTTTCAGAGCTTGAACGGTGCTATTGTTAAATGAACTTACCTTCAACTATAAGTCAGTGGCCCGTCAAAATACTGCTGAAAGAATAGTTCTAAATGATGAAATCCTCAGTTCTCTAATGGGTAAGAGCTGTTTGGATGGTTTACTAAGTGTTTTTCAAAGTGCACTTCAATATGCCAAGTTTACTTGTTTTCCCCTTTGAAACGCATTGGCCTAAACGGAATTGGAGTGTGACTCGAAGATCCTTAGGGCTCATTTATACTTCACGCTCAGAACGCGTACGCGTCCGCATCTTGGCTGCCACGCGTTCCCAGCATTAATTTCATGCGTCCTCTGAGCAGGTCCTCAGAAATTAACGAGACGCGTGCGCGAGTTGCAGTACCAGCAAAAAGTCGGGGGGCGCAGTGTGCTAAAAGTCAGAACGTGACATCCGAGTCTCTGTTTACTATCTACATGTGACAGCAAGCCTCTATGGAGATCCTTCGGGGATCGATGTGCGCGCTTTGCTGTTTGATGAATGGTTCAAAGTGTTGAAGCAAAATGCCGACATACAGATGCATTCGTGGTGCTTTTATATTCAAGCGTCGCATATTCCCGATCGTAATGACACGATACATTTTAAAAGTCTCACATACCATCTTTTGTGCCGTCTATTTTTTATTCTTTACTTTACCTGCTGTCAGGTACAAGAAGCTCGTAGCGATGAAAATCTGGGATGACGTTTACGATGGTCTGCTTTAATAATAAAGTAAACTACGAGGTTAAAGTGGACATTTCGAGATTAAAGCCGAAATTTCCACTTTAATCACAAAATACACGTTTTCACCGTGTTTTTTATTTTTCTCAGTGGCTCAAATACAGCGCTATACATTATGTTGCCGATGTGAAGTTGCAAAAAAAAAAAAAATAGACGGCACTGAGACTTTTAAACTGTATCGTGTCATTACGATCGGGAATATGCGACGCTTGAATATAAAAGCACCACGAATGCATTTGTATGTCGGCATTTTGGTCCACATCAAAGCATCCATCCCGTAGGATTGGCATAGAGGCTTTCTGTCACATGTAGATAGTTCCCGAATGTAATGACACGATACATTTTAAAAGTCTCACATACCATCTTTTGTGTCGTCTTTTTAATTTTTTTTTATTTTTGCAACTTAACAAAAGAAACATAATGTATAGCGTTATATTTGAACCACTGAGAAAAAAATAAAGGACACGGTGAAAACGTGTATTTTGTGATTAAAGTGGAAATTTCGGCTTTAATCTCGAATTGTCCACTTTCACCTCGTAGTTTACTTTATCATTAAAGCAGACCGTCGTAAACGTCATCCCAGTTTTTAATCGCTACGAGCTTCTTGGACCTGACAGCAGCGGCAAGCAGCAAAAGATCACCACACAGAACAAATTAAATGTATGATATTCCAACTCTCTGCACATTTAGAATCTTTAGATTCATACTTGATATCACTTTCATGATGAAATGCATTCAAGTGTGTATGTTACATTTTACATATAGTTTCATTTAAATAATGAATACTGTTAATAATTACACACATGGGGGTGACACGGTGGCGGAGCAATAGCACTGCTGTCTCGCAGGGAGTTACGTTGCTGGTATTTCCTGCTTGTATTCCACACTGTGCTCCGGTTTCCTTCCAAAGATAAGCAGATTTGGGGATTTGGTGCCGCTAAAATGACGCTAGTGTATGTTTGCTTGTATTCACCTTGCGATGAGCGGAGACCTCGTCCAGGGATTGTTTCTCAGTCGTGCCCAATGCTTGTTGGAATGGACACATCCCTGGATTGATGGATTTAATCAATAAACATCCTTTTCACAGATATTGCTGTAAGGTGTTATCGGAATTTAATAGGTGTTTTAGGCAATTCACAACACAGAGAAGCCAAACATGTTCTCACCGTGATAATATTTCACACTGCCACCTGGTGGACTCCTCCAGATTTACGTAAAGTACGCGCGCAAGTATAAACACTTCAATGCTTGCGTAGCAGGAGCGTCCGCTGCAGTATGCGTCACGTCGCGTGAAGTATAAATGAGCCCTTAACTGCTATCTGTTGAAACCACTTGTATCATATGTGAAATTGAGGATTCTAACAGAAATGTACTGTTTTGAACAGTGTCATTGTGGTAAACAAGATGTAACACTTGTTATCTACTGAAAGTGCTTTTTAACACTTGAAACGGGCTATTATCAATTGAATTTACATTCAAATATAACGAAGGGGCCCATCAAAATATTGTTGTAAAAACAGTTCTAAATTATGAAATCCTCAGTTCCCTAATGGGTTGGAACTGTTTGGATTGTTTCCTAAGTGATTTTCAAAGTGGACTTGAATATCTCAAATTCACTTGTTTTCCGCATTGAAACGCTTTGAGATAAACTGAAGTTGAGTGTTACTCAATGACGACAAACTTCTATGTGTTGAAACCACTTGTATCACATGTGAAATAGAGGATTCTAACAGAAATGTACTATTTTGAACAGTTTCTTTGTGGTGAACAAGCTGTAACACTTGTTATCTACTGAAAGTGCTTTTCAGCGCTTGAAACGCACTATTGTCAATTGAATTTACATTTAACTATAACTTAGTGGCCCGTCAAAATATTGTTGTAAAAACAGTTCTAAATGACAAAATCCTCAGTTCCCTAATGGTTAAGAACTTTTTGATGGATTCCTAAGTGTTTTTCAAAGTGCACTTCAACATCTCAATTCACTTCTTTTCCCCTTTGAAACGCATTGGGCTAAAGTAAAGTTGAGTGTTACTCAAAGATGCATAACTTTTATGTGTTGAAACGACTTGTATCACATGTGAAATGGAAGATTCTAACATAAATGAACTGTTTTGAACAGTTTCCTTGTGGTAAACAAGCTGTAACACTTGTTATCTATTGAAAGTGCTTTTCAGCGCTTCAAATGCGCTGTTGTAAATTGAATTTACAATCAACTATAACTCAGTGGCCCGTCAAAATACTGTTGTAAAAACAGTTCTAAATGATGAAATCCTCAGTTCCCTAATGGTTAAAAACTGTTTGGATGGTTTCCCAACTGTCTTTCAAAGTGCACTTCAATATGTCAAGTTCACTTGTTTTCCCCATTGAAACGCATTGGGCTTGACTAAAGTTGAGTGTTACTCAATGATGATTAACTTCTATGTGTTGAAACCACTTGTATCACGTGTGAAATGGAGGATTCTAACAGAAATGAATTGTTTTGAACAATTTCCTTGTGGTAAACAAGCTTTAACACTTGTTATCTACTGTAAGTGCGTTTCAGCCCTTGAAACGCGCTAGTGTGAATTCAAGTTATCTTCAACTATAACTCTTTGCCCCGTTAAAATTCTGTTGTAAAAACAGTTCTAAATGACAAAATCCTCAGTTCCCTAATGGGTAAGAACTGTTTGGTTGGTTTCCTAAGTGTTTTTTTTTCAAAGTGCACTTCAACATCTCAAATTCACTTGTTTTACCGATTGAAACGCATTGGACTAAACTGAAGCTGAGTGTTTCTCAATGATCCTTAACTTCTTTGTGCTGAATCCACTTGTATCACTTGTGAAAAGGAGGATTCTAACAGAAATGTACTCTTTTGAACAGTTTCCTTGTGTTAAACAATATGTAACACTTGTTATCTACTGAAAGTGCTGGATTCATGAGGTGGTGGTCGGAGACAATGATGCAGAATTCAGTTGAGGTTCTTCTGGGCATGTATTCTTTATTGAACTCATACTCTAACTAGCCAAACGTACCAACTCTCAGTTTGGGTCCTTCTGTTTACCTCCTTCCCACTTTTCCATGCATTAAACTTCTCTGTGAAAGTAAAAGCAATTGTATGCATAAAATACGCATTCTTCAAAACTTATAAGGAGAAGGAAGAGGTTGTGTGCATGCGCTGATATGGTGCATAGCCGCACCCACCCCACGACGAACCGCCTGAGGATCTCAATTTAGGACCCGAGTGCACTCAGGCAAAAGGAGACACCTCAGTGAATGTTTAATTATTTGAGCAATCCATCCATTCTTTTCCCAATCCCAGTTTTTCTGTGCAGAATCGCTGGAGCCAATGCCTGCAAGCATTGGGCAACAATACAGAAACAACACATAGACAATTTAGCATTACTAATTCACCCAACCTGCATCTCTTTTGACACCGGAGCACCTTGGCAAAATCCACGAGGAGAACATTCGAACCACTCTCACCGAACACCCAGGACCTCAACTACGTCTGTGTGACCGTGCCTCACAAGTTTAATTTTTAATAGTATAAAATATTTAAACAAAGTGAACAATTCATCTATAAAATATAACACTAAAAATGCATGAATTTCAGTATTAAAATTACACAATCTCAAATATAAATCACAGTTTTCTAAATGCTCGTGATGTTGCCAAAAAATGCACACTCTGTATGGTTACGACCGCATGTGATTATAGGGTCTGTGCAAGAAAATGACCGTTTAAGAAGCATTAAGTGTATTAATGCCTAGGTCAGGAAGAACTTAGATTACTAATGATTGGATGTGCTACTTTAGTTAGGATGGGGTTTGAGAAACAGCAGTAAATGTATGATTTAAATATGGAGTTTATGGCGCTATTAGCTTTAAACCCATTTAAAATGATATATGACACACACAAACGAACCTTCATTCGTTTAGTTGATTCCTAGACAGACTTGTTTGTGCTCTATCCATAGTTTTCTTCAATTTTCGCAAGTCCCAATCGTAAGTACGAAAGTTGAACTTCAAAGAGAAAAAAACAAGCGTCTGATGTGTAAATGGCGAGAATAAAGTCGAAATGTTAAGAATAAAGTCAACATGCCAACTTTAATCTCAACATAAATGTCAAGAATAAAGTCAACATGTTGACTTTGCTCTCGACATTTAGCTTTTTTTTTCTTCACCGTATATTTTTTTTCTTCACCGTGGCCCTAATACGCATCCGTACTATCCTGACCAGTTCTCTGCATACTCCATGATTGTAACTGCCCTTGAGTTCCTATTTCTTGCCCCTCCCATTTCCACTGAAGATCACATGAACAACCAATATAGTTCGCACACAGAACTGATATAGTTCATACACAAAGTTGCAATAGGGTGCGCACGCATAACCAGTGTGTTTCGTATGAGAAACTGAAATAATACAAACATACAACTAATAGAGTTCAAGTGCAAAACTGACATGTTACTCACATGAAATTGGTGTAAGACGTGCATGAATCCTATATAGTGCATACACAAATCCATTGTTAGACCAGCACAGAATGGAAGCAAATATTGTTGATACGTAAACCGAAAACAGGCAAGCCTAAACTGATGTAGTTCACTCACAAACCAATGACAAACATACTGGAACCAGTGATATACTCACGCGAATCAATATAGTTCATATGCAAATCAGTTCTATGCACATGCAAATGGATATAGTTCACACACAGACCGATAATACACGGACACGAACCAATATAGTTCATATGAATGAAACCAGTATTGTTCACACACAAACCAACCACAAGCCAAGCACCATCTATGAAGTCACTTCCAGGTGCAGTCCTTCTTTATCATAACATCATAAACAGAACTGCCGCCATCTTTGGGCACACTCAACCAACTCAATGGGACTAATCTCGACTTAGTGTTAACAAACATTTTCTTTAGCACCTTTTGCGTTCTTTATCATATACAGGGTTGTCTCCGGGTGCCCCAGACCCTTTATAAGCTTCTTTGTAATATTCTTACATTGTAAATATACCAAGTTTTCTTTTATAAACATCAACTTTTGAGTAGGAAGTTTTGTACATGGCCACTTTTGTGAGTATGAAAGATTTTTTATATCTGAACCTTGGGATGATTCCTGTTCCTTTTCCCATTTCTGCATGGATAGGCTCTTCTTGACCCAAAACTAGATAGGTGGGTTAGAAAATGTATGCACAGATGTATACTGTTTAAAGGAGCAAAGACATTTACAGTTTTATATCTAAGAAGGATGAAGAATTTAACTGAGGATCAGTGTAGAGGAGGAATAGTCATACATCCTTTTTGAAGGAATGATCTTTCTAGCAAAATATTGAATAGAATATTGAATGCTTGAAGTAAAATTTTTTGAACAGCTTCTGAATAACATTTTGAAACACATGTATGAATTAACTTTTCTGTAAAAAAATGCCTACATTTTTCCATGTCTTAACTGGGAAGGTTTAGGTTAATTTACAAATGGAAGTGTGAAAAAATATTACAGACATAGCATAACTATAAATGTAGACTCCTTAGTTTAATGGTAATATTGTTTTTTCTTTGCAGAATTTCCACCTACTAACAGAGTACGTGCTTTTTACATATTTGTTTGAAAATGACATGTGCAAGTGTTTAGGCATTTGAGGTAAAAAATACTTTCCTCTTCATATATCTAAGAATATATTTCCAAGAAGGATTGTTCTTTGATCTAGATAATTTTTTCACGGATAGAGATCCAAAGCAACCAGGCGTGGGCAGTGTGGAAGTACATTGCATTCCAGAAGACTTCAAAAAGGAATAGTTTAGAGTTACCAATCAACTTACTTAATTGCATGCCTTTAGATTATTTGAGAACATTTGAATTACAAGAGCAAATAACATACAAACTCTAGACAAAGCACAGCAACCAAAGAATCGACCTAGGATTATGTGTGTTCTTAGTTGCAACATTACCTTCCAGATTAACATTGTTATTCTAATACTACAGTCATATGAAAAAGTTTGGGAACCCCTATTAATTCTTTGGATTTTTGTTTATCAATGGCTGAGCTTTCAAAGTAGCAACTTACTTTTAATATATGACATGCCTAATTGAAACAGTAGTATTTCAGCATTAACATTAAATTTATTGGATTAACAGAAAATATGCCCTATACATCATAAAAAATTAGACAGGTGCATAAATTTGGGCACCCCGACAGAGATATTACATCAATACTTAGTTGAGCTTCCTTTTGCAAATATTACACCTCTAGATGCCTCCTATAGCCTTTGATGAGCCTCTGAATTCTGGATTGAGGTTTTTGACCATTCTTCCATACAAAATCAGTACAGTTAAATTTGATTGCTGCCAAGCATGGACAGCCTGCTTCAAAACATCCCATTGATTTTCAATGATATTCAAGTCAGGGGACTATGTCGGCCATTCCAGAACCTTGTACTTCTCTTTCTGCATGAATGCCTTTGTAGATTTCAAACTGTGTTTTGGGTCATTGTCTTGGTGGAATATCCAACCTCTGCGTAACTTCAAATTTGTGACTGATGCTTGAACATTATCCTGAAGAATTTGTTGATATTGGGTTGAATTCATCTGACCCTTGACTTTAACAAGGGCTCCAGTCCCTGAACTAGCCACACAGCCCTACAGTATGATGGAACCTCCACCAAATTTGACAGTAGATAGCAGGTGTTTTTCTTGTAATGTGGTGTTCTTCTTCTTTTTGTTATGACCAAATAACTACATTTTTTAACTCATCCGTCCAAAGCACTTTGTTCCTAAATGAATATGGCTTTTCTAAATTAACATTTGCATACAACAAGTAACTCTGTTTGTGGCGTGAGTGCAGAAAGGGCTTCTTTCTCATCACCATAAAGATGTTCTTTGTGCAAATTGCACTGAATTGCAGAACGATGTACAGATACACCATTTGCAGCAAGATGTTCTTGCAGGTCTTTAAATGTGATCTGTGGGCTGTCTGTAACCATTCTCACAATCCTGCGCATATGCCATTCCTGTATTTCTCTTGGCCTGCAAGACCTGGGTTTAACAGCAACTGTGCCTGTGGCCTTCCATTTCCTGATTACATTCCTTATAGTTGAAACTGACAGTTTAAACCTCTGAAATAGCTTTTAGTAGTTTTCCCCTAAACCATAATACTGAACAATCTTTGTTTTTAGATTTTTTGCGAGTTGCTTTGAGGATTCCATGCTGTCACTCTTCAGAGGAGAGTCAAAGGGAAGTACAACTTGCAATTGAACACCTTAAATAACCTTATCTCATGATTTTTTTTTTGTTGAAAGTAGAGCAAATTATTATGCAGGCCGAGAGGGGTTCCCAAACTTTTTAATATGATTGTATATATTATTGCCATTCTATGATGTAGAATGTAATTTTATATAACAAACTAGCAAAATACCCGCGCTTCCCAACAGAGAAGTAGTGTGTTAAAGAAGTTATGAAAAAGAAAAGGAAACATTTTAAAAATAACATAACATGATTGTCAATGTAATTGTTTTGTCACTTTATGAGAAAGAGGGATCCTTTCATCGGACTGCCTGGCCCAGCACTGTTTCAAACGTGGAATGGCCAAATGGGGGAGGCAGCTTAATGGATGAGGTCTCCAGGACTCTAAAAATATCCAAATCTTATTATGTGATATTATCTACTGTTAAATTCTGCTCCGTACTTATAAAATTTTTATTTTTATGCTGTATTGAGGATTTGTTCTGTTCTGTGTATTGTATTGTATTGACCCTTTTCTTTTGACACCGTCTGCACACCCAACCTACCTGAAAAGGGGTCTCTCTTTGAACTGCCTTTCCCAAGGTTTCTTCCATTTTTCCCTACGAGGTTTTTTTGGGAGTTTTTCCTTGTCTTCTCAGAGAGTCAAGGCTGGGGGCTGTCAATAGGCAGGGCCTGTTAATGCCCATTGCGGCACTTCCTGTGTGATTTTCGGCTATAAAAAAAATAAACTGTATTGTACTGTTATGTGTGTTGCTGTCATATATGTGTGTGTGTATATATATATATATATATATAGTAAAATAAACAGACAATAAGCATAAAGGTTTGGGGTTTCCGGCCCCATATACTGTAGAAAATCAAAATTATGACAAAATATTATTGTTATACATAAAATCAGTATATCATTGACAGTCCAAAGATGGCGGCGGAGGAATATTTATGAAGGAGGGGCCGAAAGTAGAGGTGTATGCTGGGTAGGAGCCGAGATGGATGGTGGGATCGATGACGTCATAAGAAGTAGACAGAGGAAGGGCGGAAGTAGCATAGTGCGGGAACTGATGAAAGTAGATTCATGGCGGCAGTGCATCTTTCTTTCTGTAGGAAACAAAGAGAGAAAGGTTAGTACCTCGCCACTCCCTCCTGGCGTATGACTTTACGATTTCATTTAGGTCCGTCCGCGCCCCCCTACTCGCACGTGCGTGACACGACCCCCACCTCAGCCCAGACCCGTCAGGTCGGGCGGACTGAACCGAGAGGTCGTGGAGACAGGAGAGTGCATCAGAATTGGCCTGAAGGTTGCCCCGACGATAAGTGACGGTGAACTTGTATGGCTGCAGGTCCAAAAACCACCTGGTGACTCAGGGATTCGACTCCTTATGTAGTGTCATCCACTGAAGAGCAGCGTGGTCAGTCACCAGAGTGAACTCGCGACCCAACAGGTAATACCGCAGATGAGTCACCGCCGACTTAATGGCCAAGGCTTCCCTGTCCACTGCCACATGCCTGGTCTCCCGGTCCAGCAATTTCTGGCTTAGGTACATTATGGGGTGCTCGACACCATCGATGCTTTGGCTCAACACAGCGCCCAGGCCTGTGTCCGAAGCATCGGTCTGGAGAATAAAGGGCAGATAAAAATCTGGGGTTTTTAATATTGGTGTCGAGGTTAGGGCCTTCTTTAAGTCACTAAATGCTTGTTCTGTCTTGTCATTCCATACCACATATAAAGGAGTGCCCTTCTTCTTTAAATTAGTCAAGGATGCTGCCCTTTCAGAGAAGCGGGGCACGAACCGGCGGTAGTACCCTGCTAGCCCTAAGAAAGCCTGCACCTGTCTCTTGGTATTCGGACGGGGCCATTCAAAGATGTCTTTTACTTTGGAACATTGTGGTTTCACCTGTCCCCGTCCCACTAGGTAGCCTAAATATTTGGCCTCCTTCAGGCCGAAGAAGCATTTATGGGGATTGATGCGGAGGCCGGCCTTCGCTAGCGTCATGAGGACAGTGAATACCTGCAATAGATGCTCCTCCCAGGTGCCGGAATAGATGACTACGTCTTTCAGGTAGGCGGCACAGTAGAACTGGTGGGGCTTTAGCACTCTCTCCACCAGACGTTGAAAGGTCGCTGGTGCCCCGTACAGCCCAAATGGTAGTACCTTATATTGCCAATGTCCACTAGGGGTACTGAAGGCAGTTTTCTCTTTGGCAGATGACGTTGGGGGAAATTGCCAGTACCCTTTAGTCATGTCAACGGTAGTCAAATATCGAGCTGTACCCAATCGTTCAATGAGGTCATCTACCCTGGGCATCGGGTAGGCATCGAATTTGGAGACCTGGTTAAGACGTCTAAAGTCGTTACAGAATCTCCAGGAGCCATCTGGCTTAGAAATGAAAACGATAGGACTGCACCAGGGACTATGACTTTTTTCAATAATATCCATGTCCAACATCTGTTGAACTTCAAGTTCTACCTCTGCGTGTTTTGCTTCCAGGAGGCGATAGCGTCTCTCCCGGACTACTACTCCGGACTCTATGACGATGTCGTGCTCAATCAGCGAAGTGCAGCTCGGTGACTCGCTCATCACTTCGGGAACGGACACATACATATATATATATATACATGCATATACATTCACATATATATACATATCTACATATATCCATCCATCCATCCATTTTCCAACCCGCTGAATCCGAACACAGGGCACAAGCCAGGAACCAATCCCGGGCAGGGTGCCAACCCACTGCAGGACACACTCAAACACACCCACATACAAAGGCCAATTTAGAATCTCCAATCCACCTAACCTGCATGTCTTTGCACCGTGGGAGGAAACCGGAGCGCCCGGAGGAAACCCAGGCAAACACGAGGAGAACATGCAAACTCCACGCACATATATACTGTATATATATGTATATAGCAAAATCCCCGAGCGGCGAAGTACTGCTTCTAAATTTTTATTAAGAAGAAAAGTAAACCTTTTTAAACTGACGGAAAATATACCAATAATTATTTGCTAAGGATCTCTTTGTATAGCACGTTGTCAGTTCAGCACTCCGGTTGTAATATGAGCAAGCTGTGCAAGCTTACTCTTGAGCATGCAACATATAGTTGTCCAGGAGAAAAGCAATCTTGCCTCAAATCAATGGTAACCTTTTGTAGGGCCTGCCCCTGAGACAGATTAATTGTCATCACAAAGCAGAGCCTTACTGGAAATTGGAGGCATTTGAATTGAAATGGGAGATCAGATGGTATAACGGGGATGCGAGGAATACAAACTCTCTCCCCTGAGCAACTGCCAGTAAAAATAATTGCCTCAATTATGTTTTTTTGCAGACACGTGACCTGAAGTCTCGTGCCGTTAGAAAGTTTCGGTGGCTGTAAGGTTTTCAGTAACATTATTGGTGTCCCAACCCTTAAAATTAGATCATGCTCAGTAGTGCCTGGAGGATTAAGAGTGTGGAGAAACTCTAGAGACTGTGTGTGTATCAACTTGTGGATTTTTCTGTGAGTATTTGGTGGCAGCGTCACGAAGTTGATTCCGCAAGACCACGTTAGCTGCTGAGCTCAGCTCGAAGCGAAATGAAGTGAATGAAATGAGGTGAATGGGAGGGGAGAAGATGACGTGACTCCCTCACCCGCCTTAACTGTCAATCTCTCCACAAACACAGTCTCTCGGATCTCAACTCTTCTTTATATAAATCAGTAAAGGAGAGAGGACTAAACACTAAGGAAACAGAACGGCATGTGTATCCCGCGAATATCGCTTATATTGTGGGCATAACAAACGCCAGCGACAGCCTGTCTATGAACTTAATTTAAACTTTTGGATAACACTGTGCTTTGTTTCCAAAGAAGCTGCACTCATGAATATGCTTGTATGCGTCACTCGCTTCATATTGTTTTGCTACATTCTCAATTGCGTAATGCATTTTTTGAACAAGTTTGATTCATCGAAGTGATTACTCGTACTTTGTTCACAGTCAGTTCACGTGAGCCGATCTCTTGTGTGATCTTGCCATGTCCACGGCTTTATTTAATGTTAGCTAAGACCCGGCACTTAAAAGTTTCTCGCTACAGCAATTTTAACTCCGTTCTCGTTTATACCTCGTGTTTTCTCATGAAACTTGTATCTCGCGAATATCGTATTTGTCTTAGGCATGACAAACGGCAGCAGGAGCGTGTCTATAAACTCAATTTAAACTTACGGTTTACACCGTGCTTTGTTTCCGCAGTAGCTGCACTTATGAATATGCTTAAATGCGTCACTCGCTTGATATTGTTTTGCATTTTTTCTTCAGTGCTCTTTGGAGCTATTCCCTGTTCTCTATGTACTGCGTTCACAGTCAGTTCTCGTGATTACGTGGGAGGCGTGATGATGCAAGACGCACCTCCGCCTCCCACGGCCATCGAGCTGCAGTCTATTACAGTATATGGATGAAAATAGGTTCCAGTTATGACCATTACGCGTAGAATTTCGAAATGAAACCTGCCCGACTTTTGTAAGTAAGCTGTAAGGAATGAGGCTGACAAATTTCAGCCTTCTACCTACACGGGAAGTTGGAGAATTAGTGATGAGTGAGTCAGTGAGTGCTTTCCCTTTTATTAGTATAGATAAGATGTAAAAACCAGCTCTGAAATAAATGCCTGTTCATTTCATGACACATTCTCCATAAGAACACAAACTGAAACCATTTTTTTCCCAATTGAGGGCAGTTACTGGTAATGATTGGAAGGTGGACGTTACTCTCAGGAGACCAACCACAAAACATATGGAACATAACATAAGCAGTACAAAAAATAAAAATAAATAAATAAAAAATAATTTGTCAAACAAAAAATAAATATGTCAAACAGAATTTAAATTCAAGTCCCGTCCAGTTGGAAGATAAGCTCCATCTTAGTGAGGACATATGGCTTCTCCAGGAAAGCATTAGGGAAAGAGGCCTTATTTTAGGAGTGTGTTATAGACCACTCAATGCAGACAGTAATTTCAACACACATCTTTTAGTAATATTTAAAGTTTACAGAAGGATATTATAGTTATTAGGGACTTTAATTATCTGAAAAGTAACTAGGATAACCTTGCAAATGGAGGAGCACAAGAGCAGGGTTTATTAGATGTCATCAGTGACTGTTTTTTAACACAGTATGTTAAAGTACCTCAGGTGTAGTCATGTTGAAGAGCATGCACTGGTACAGGGTGTTGCCGCACCCACCACATGACGAAACAGCACAGGATCCCGGATGGCAACACCCCAGGCATACAAGCGGTCCAGTCCCACCTTCCAGAAATGATCCTCTATCTGCTGCATTCTCAAAATTCAGGTAATGTGCCTTATTAAGGAGTCCATGAGCAACCGCTCATTCAATACAAAGTCAAACCACCAGTACCCAAGGATTCTCCAAACAAACACAGTACCAAAGTAGTCCAGTCTTTGTCTCAGGTCACCGGAGAGCGTCCATGTCTCACAACCATATAGCGAGACAGGAAGCACCACTCTAAAGACTTGGACCTTCGTCCTTTTGCATTGATTCCGGGAGCACCACACACCCTTTTCCAGAGACCTTATGAACAACCATGCTCTCCCAATCCGTCTACTGACATGAATGTCACTGCTGAGGTAAGTTAACCTCTCAATGAGGTCGACACTCTCTATGCAAACAGACACACTGCTGATGGTTGTGCCTAAAAGGTCATTAAAGCCCTGGATATTGCTTTTTTCCAGAATTATCACAAGCCAAGACACTCAGACTCCTTACTCAGTCTCTCGAGAGCCCCGATCAGAGCCTCAAGATCAGTGTATCTTTCTTTGTCAACAGATGCCCCAAAGCCGCTGGACCCCACAACTTTCGCCAACACCCAGTCCATGCAAGCATTGAAAAGAGTAGGAGCAAGAACATACCCTGATGAAGCCTAGAGTGAACTGGAAAAAAAATTGCCTCCACTCTGCACAGCACTCACAGTACCAGTGTACATGCTGGGCATGATATTCATAAACTTTGAGGGGACCCCACAAAGTCTCAGAATGTCCCAAAGGGTAACTCAATCAACTGAGTTGAATGCTTTACGAAAATGGACGAAGGCTACAAAGAAACTCTGCTGACATTCACGTCTGTGTTCAGTGTCAGGATGCGGTCGATGGCAGACTTCTTAGGTGTAAAACCAGACTGCTCCAGTCACTGGTAGATGAGCAAGTGATCATGAATCTTATTGAGGATAACCATAGCGAGGGCCGAGAGCAGTGTTATTCCCTTGTAGTTGCCGCAATCCAGGTGATCATTCTTTCCTTTCCAGAGAGGGCCAACAAGTTCTTTCTTCCAGTCAGTTGGGATGATGCCAGTCTCATAAATGGAAGCAAAGATTGCTTACAATGCCAGGAGGAAAGCCTTACCACCAGCCTGAAGAGGTTCACCCCAGATACAACAGATCCCTGCAGTCTTCCCTACCCTCAGATGGTTCACCTCCTGTGCAATCTCAGTGAGATTGGGTGTTTCACAGCTAATTGGAGGATTAGCCTCAAGAACCATGGACCCATATATATCCAACATCCTAGGTGGAGGATCAGCATAGCAGGTCACAACTGCAGTGTAATCCGAGTAAATGCAGGGTGATTGATGCTTGTCAGGATTTAGTAATTTGAAATAATCAAGATAGAATTGAGGTTGTAGAGGTGATTGAACCACTACGGTCAAGTAACCATAATATAATACAATTCTCAGTGTTTTGTAAGAGTCCGGATTCAATGACTAAAATTGTTAAGTTTAACTTTGCTTGGAGTACTAGGGTATTGAAACATCTTAGCCATTATGAATGAGAGAGAGTAAAATGATTTTTTTTATTGGCTAACTATAAAGATTACAATATACAAGCTTTTGAAGCATCTTGCCCGAAGAAGGGGCCTGAGTTGCCTCGAAAGCTTGCATATTGTAATCTTTTTAGTTAGCCAATAAAAGGTGTCATTTTGCTTGGCTTTTCTCTACTTTGCTAGGACAAATTTTGAATAGATGTGGCAAAATCTAAGGAGGAGGAACTGGGATAAGCTTTTAAGTGTGGAGACAGTCGAGGAGCAGTGGAACAGGTTTAAAAATGTTTCGCATGTAATGCAGGACAGGTACATACCTGAATTTGGAATTAACAGGAAATTTTAAAATACTCCATTGTGGATGAATATAGAGGCAAAAGTAAAAAAAAAAAAAAAGGCATATAAGACTAATAACTCCAAAAAGAATAATAGGGCATATGAGAACATGAGGGTAACAATTTAGAAGTCTAAAAGACAGTTGGGGAGTAATATAGCAGATAAGGCTTTACAACAGGCATGTCAAACTCACAACCATTGGTGGGCCGCTTCGACTGCCATATGTGCGTCAGCGAGCCGCACTGTAACAAATACTATAATACTATTATACAAAGTTACTGTAGCTTTCTTTCCAATACTGAAATCTTTAAAAAATGTAACACTTAAAGTTTAAAGAAAAGCAATTTATTTCCATACAATCTCCGTACAACAGCGTATAATTAGAGTCTTAGCCTCTTAGCTAATAATAAGGTCCTTATATTATTATATTATATTCATTATATTATATTCATTGCTTATATAGGAGTCTTACAGTGTGAGATTTATTTCTTTTGTCCCGACACTTGGCATCTCTTGTTAGTAACCAGTTTGTCAATATCAGGCTTGAAATTTTGTGCAGCTACAACTTTTATGAGGGATGAAAGGTGCTCGACAGTATGTCGTGAACGATGTGGGGTTTTGGTAGCTTTCATTAACAAAAACAATTGCTGATAAAGGTAAGTGCTTCCAAACATAGACAGTACTCTTGATTTCAACTTATGGATCTGCACATACGAGGGTAGCAGGTAAGCATACAAGCCTGGCACACCAACTTCATTGTATTTTGCAATCAAAATAGAATCTGACTTAAGTTCAATCAATTCCATTTGGATATTCTCAGGTGCATTCTCAGCGTTGTAAGAGTATGGTGACATAAACAGCACAAAGTCCTGTTCGTGTAAACTGAAATCATGAAAACGCTCACTGAATTCATTGCTCAGTAATACATGTTGGAAAACAAATCCTCCAAAAATCATATTTGACTTTACTAAGTTTACTTCAAAGTTTATATTGTAATATAAGCCGATATGCAAAAAGCCACCTGACCTACACTAATTTTACAAACTGAAAATCACAAAAATATGTTAGTAAACAACTCACGAACTTCTCGCGTCCACTTCAGATGTTCAGCTGTAGTCTGCACTAACTGTTTGTTACAATACTAGCACAAAATTACATAAAACTAGAGCAAAAAAACGTGAAAATATGTGAGTTATTACTACTTATGATGGTCAGTTCTGCCCAGTGGCCAGTCTCAGCAGCCCAGGCAGTAGTGTAGCCCAGTGGTCCGCAACCTGTTTGACACCAAGGACCGCTTTAGTAGAAGCTAATTTTTCCAGGAACCAGTGGGTTGTTGGAGGTTGGAGTTTATAGGGTGATTATGGGAGGGTTCGTAGGGCAGTTTTTTACACAATTTACATTACATTTCTATTATTATTAAGTTATAATTTAGTAATAGAAATTATACAGCTTACCATAATGCAGAATCAGTGAGAGCCCTGAGCTTGTTTTCCTGCAACCAGACGATCCCATCTGGGGAGGATGGAAGACAGTGACACGTGAAGTGTGTTGCTTATGTTCAGTATATTCTATAATCTCGTTTTGGTTGCTGTCACTGCAGAAAACATGCATCACAAAGATAGGACGTTTGAAATGGAAGCAGCTTCAATAGCTTCATTCACGTTAGTTTAATCTTCTCCTGTCTACAAGTTATGCTGACGAGAATTTTTCTCAGCATTTCCTTGCGATAATACACTTTCAGGGTACAAATGATGCCCAAATCCAATGGCTGAAGCACTGCCATGCAATTTGACAGGAGGAATTCAACGCGAACATTATCTGAATGTGGAAGCATGTTGTGGTCAGCACAGTTATCCTTTTCTTCTTCTTCATATTGGGAGGTTTCTGAACTCTTTTGGAATCTGGGATCTGGGATGTGGGATTAAACCCCCCCAGAAACACTATTGCCGCGTGTGATATTGTTTGTCCGGGTCCCAAGAGAGTTCAAAAACCTAATATATCCTTGAATGAGTGCTGCATTAATACGAATGTTTCTTGAACAAGCATTACTGCAGCCACATAGAAACGGCTTTTTCGGCGTCTTCAAATGCAGCAGTTCGCATACGTTTGAAAAACGAGAATGTTCTTCTTTTTTGTATATAACAAGTATACCGTTTCTATAGAAGGGTGATAATGAGTTAAATTCTAATGGATGTTTTTCAAATTTTGACGAGCAATTAGGAAAAGGTATCACTTAAAACCACACAAAACAAAAACAGCAAAAAAGCAGTACGAGGAAAGTTTGAAGAAAGAACATTTTTTTACAGTGTTTCTGTTTGGGGATCGTTGTGCAAAAGTCCACAACTCAGCTGTGACCACAGAATTAACTGCTCTGAGGATGATTCATTCAAGCATTTCAAGGTCACTTCGTTGTAATGAAAGTATCTGCTGCTGAATGTACTTCGTAGAAATGAGATTTTTGTGGACTCGTGTCATATGGGGAAACTGTCAGAAACATAAAAAATACTTTGTTGTAATACTCTATCCACGGTCTCTCTCCTCTTTCTGTGCCGCTGCAAAGCCCCGCCCGCCTAGCATTTTGAAAAGTGTCCTCAGTGAAGGGGGCAGCCTTTTTGCTGTAGCCCTTCACTAAACGAGTCTCCTTTGCTGGTAGTTTTGTCGAGGCCCGGTAATGGACCTCGGACCGCAGCCTAGCACTTCAGTTGTGACTTCGCGGCTGCAACTATACTAGCAGATGATGTTTCCTGTACCGTAATGTCATGGGAAAACGTGGTTTTGTCAGAAGACAGAAGTAAGAAAAGTCAATAAGTAACGCCGAAGATGCAGAATGATTCAATCACAAACGATAGTAATCATTTTATACAAGTTTAGTGCTAACTAGGATCTGTCATGCGGGCCGCATAGATTTCTGTTGTGGGCTGCAGGGCCACGTGTTTGAAGACTCTAGAGATCCTTTCTGTATTTTAGTAGTAAAAGAACATTTAAGGACAAGGTGAAGAGCATCAGAAATAGTAAAGGGGAATTAACAGATACAGACAGTGAAATAGCTGGCACTCTTAAACTTTTTTTGAGGTCTTCACAAGAAAGGAAGTGGATAACCTCCCAGCGGTATATGTGACTACTAATAAGATACTGAAGGATTTGTAACTGTAGAGGGAGAAGTACTGTTCAACTTGAATAAACTGATATCAAACAAATCACCAGGACCAGATATAATTTACCATTGAGTTTTAAGGAGGCTAGCGAGTACATATATAAACCCTTGATACATATTTTTAGGAAGTCACTGCACAGTAGGGAGGTTCTGAAGGTCTGGAGAATGGCAAATATTATCCCATTATACTGTATAAAAAAGGTGACCGGACAGATCCAACTATAGGCCAGTAAGCTTAACATGCATTACAGGAAAATTAATGGAAGGAACGCTTTAGATAGGAATATAAGTAATAAGCTGGTTAAGTTTGCAGATGATACCAAAACAGGTAGATTGGCAGATAATTTGGAATCCATTAAATCATTACAGAAGGACTTGGGCAGCATACAGGATTGGGCATATTTGTTGTATATGAAATTTAATGTCTGCAGTGGGCTGGCGCCCTGTGAGGGGTTTGTATCCTGCTTTACGCCCTGTGTTGGCTGGGATTGGCTCCAGCAGACCCCTGTGACCCTGTAGTTAGGATATAGCGGGTTGGATAACGGATAGATGGGATGGAAATTTAATGTCAGTAAATGTAAAGTATTACGCATAGGAAGTAAAAATGTTAGACCTGAATATACAATGGGAGATCTGAATATCGAGAGTTAACCTTATGAGAAGGATTTACAAGTCATAGTGGACTCTACACTATCAACTTCCCAACAGTGTTCAGAAGCCATTAAGAAGGCTAACAGAATGTTAGGTTACATAGCACGATGTATGGATGACAAGTCCATGGAGATTATGCTCAAGCTTTATGATGCACTGGTGAGGCCTCAACTGGAGTACTTTGTGCAGATTTGGTCTCCAGTCTACATAAAGTATATAGCAGTGCTAGAAAAGGTCCAGAGAAGACAGACTAGGCTCACTCCAATGCTAAAGGGGATAAATTATGAGGAAAGATTAAAAGAGCTGAGCCATTTCAGTTTAAGCAAAAGAAGACTAAGAGGTGACTTGATTGAAGTGTTTAAATTATTATTACCTGAAACTGGAAAAGGCCGGGAGGTCCGCAGCTTCAGTTACGCAATTACGCGGGACTGGAGCAGCGGGGACACCGGCTTCAGCAGAGTCTGCTGCTTCATCTACGGTACAAGAAGGCACATTTGAGCTATCTGAACTGAAAGTGTTGCTCGCTGAGCTCACGCAAGATATAAAGAAAAGCGAGAAGGCTAATGAGAAAGCAACGGCAAAGGCACATGAGAGACTGAAACAGGAGATGAAACAGGCCAATGAATGTCTGCGACAGGAAATCCAACAGGCAAATGAAAGGCTGCGACAGGAATTCCAACAGGCAAATGAAAGGCGGCGTCAAGAGGTACAACTTGAACTTCGACAGGTGCTGGGTAAAATTGAAGAGCGCATTGAGAAAAACTCGGTTAAACTGAGCACGCTTGCTGATCAATTGGAGCATCTTAGTGAGACATTCACGAATCGGATCGAAATAGCCGAACATCTAGCTGCCAGTGCCGAGGAAAGAGCAGTAAATGTCAGTTCGGAATGTAAAAACTCGGAGAAAAACTTGGAGACAGACTGGCTGCTTTAGAAGATGGGAGTAGAAGGTATAATGTCAGAATTGAAGGCCTGCCGGAGAATCGAGAAAGTTTAAACCCTGTGAAATTCGCAACTGAACTTTTTTCTAAAATAATCGGGGGCGACTTTAAAGCAGAATCTGAGATAGCAGCGGCTTACAGCGCTGATCAAACACCGTCAGACCCCGACCAAGATCTTTTATAGTTCGTTTTGAACGATTATCATTTAAGTTAGAGGTGATGGAACTCCTCAGAAAAAAGGAAGATATTATATATGAAAATAGCCACATTCGCGTCTTCCCTGACTTCTCTCCAGCAACAGCTATTAAACGCGCAGCCTTCTATAATATTAAACAGCGGCTACGGCAAGCCAATGTCAAATACGCCTCCTGTAGCCTGCAAAACCGAAAGTGGAATGGCAGGGTCATTTCTATGTTTTCGCTAGCAAGGAGGAAGCAGAAAATGAATTAAGAAAGCTGATCCCGGGACTATTCTGATACATAATTGTGAGTCATGGCGGTAAATGATAAAGCTAGGATTAATAATCTACTGTCTGATCTATTTGTTTTAAAATACGGGTTTTTTATCAGCATATATTCTCATATTCTTATTATTACTTATTATTATTATTACTTACTTATTACTTATTATTACTTAGTATTACTAGGGCGCTAAATGTTTATGTTTTATTGTGCTTAATTACGTTTTCCCCCCTCTTTTTCTTTTCTAATTATTTCATGTGTACCCTAAATGAGACTGTTCAATATCATACCCTTGGTTTGCTGTTATTGCTATTACTACATTAAGACTTGTTATGCTTGTTTTGGACACATCTTTAACACCATCACCTGGGTTTATTATCTGGGGATATCATCTTAATGCACTAAAATTGCTGAAGATTATATATATATATATATATATATATATTAAGTGCAAAATTCTTTTCTTTTTTTTTCTTTTTCCTCTTTTAAAGACTATATTGGTAACAGATATCTCTATCTTTTAACCTTAAAGCGCCACTGCATGGGGGCTTGATGTGCTTTGGACGTGCTCTGTCTCTGGGTATGTCAGAGGACTGGGACTGCATGAAGTGGGTTTTAGCCTCACCTGGGGAGGCAAAAGGGAGGGTGGGGGTTAAGGGGAAGAGAAAGAGAGCAGGCTTGATCTATATCTAATCTATCATCTCAATCTTTATAATTATAACTATCAACGTAATAATAAGCTGCATGGCAACAACTCTTGGGGAATAGGAAATTAAGACCTAAACTATTTCACTTCCAGTTAAGACTATAAATGACATCAAAAACTCAGAATCAGTGTCTCCATGATGGGACAGTTAACTTCGTAAGCTGGAATGTTAAAGGCCTGAATCACGAATTAAAGAGAAAGAAAGTACTTTCTCACCTAACAGGTCTAAATGCTAAAATAGTATTTTTACAGGAAACCCACTTACTAAGTAAGGATCAGTTCCGCTGCAAAAGACTGGACTGGCCAAATGTTCCATTCTAGTTTTACAAAGAAAACTAGAGGGTGGGAATTCTCATACATAGAACAGTACCATTTGTAGCATCAGATGTAGTATTGGATCCTGAAGGGAGATATGTGATGGTCATGGGAGACTTATCTAACTGTAAAATGATTTTGATAAATGTTTATGCACCTAATGTTGATGATAAGGAATTTATACAAAATTTATTTGCATCCATTCCCAATCTGAACACTCATAAACTTATAATGGCTGGGGACTTTAATTGTGTTCTAAATCCACTTTTAGATAAGACTTCCTCCACAGGGGAACGCAACTAACACCGCAAAGATAATTACAAAGTTTATAACTGATCACAACTTATCAGATCCCTGGAGGTTTTAAACCCAAATTCAAGAACATATTCTTTCTACTCACCAGTACATCATTGCTACTCAAGGATTGATTACTTCTTTATAGATAATAACTTCTTGCCTAAGATTAAATCTTGTAAATACGATGCTATTGTTATTTCAGACCATGCTCCGATGATCTTGGAGCTGAAATTACTAAGCCCCATACACTCACCCCAGATGGCGCCTCAATCCGCTTCTATTAGCTGACGAGAATTGTACTGAATTTATATCCAAACAAATTGAATTCTTTCTAGAGACAAATACATCCCCTGAGATCTCTGCAGGAATACTCTGGGAAACTCTTAAGGCCTTCTTAAGAGGACAGATTATCTCATATCTTTCCCACAGAAATAAATCCGAGCGAAGAAAGTAGCAGAGATAAAAAGCGAAATTACTAAAATAGATGAAGAACATGCCAGACTACCAAGCGAGACTCTACATAAGAGGAGGCAGGCTCTACATTCAGAATTAAACCTCTTGACAACTAAAGAAACCGAACAACTAATTTACAAATCCAGACATCATTATTATGAACATGGAGAGAAAGCTAATAAGCTTTTAGCGCAACAAATTCACAAGCAAGATGTGCATACGCAATCTCGTAATTACTAACACTAACGGAGATAAAATCATCGAACACAAAAATATAATGTACACTTTTAGAGACTACTATAAATCCCTATATACTACTGAGTTTAAAGAAGACAATATACAATCTAATGCATTTCTGGATAAATTACAGATACCACAAATTGACGCTTTTAGTGTGGAGGAACTCGATAAACCTCTGTCATTATCAGAATTACTGGATGCTATAAAGTCACTCCAAGGTGGAAAAGCAGCAGGCCCTGACGGCTACCCTGCAGAGGTTTACAAGAAATTCTCCGCTCAGCTAGCTCCCTCCTATTAGCAACATTTACAGAAGCCAGAGATAACCAATCTCTTCCACAAACCTTTCGCCAAGCACTAATCACTGTCTTTCCAAAACAAAATAAGGACTTATTACAATGTGCATCATACAGACCAATTTCACTTCTGAATAACGACGTTAAAATACTCTCTAAAATCATAGCTAGAAGGATGGAGAAAGTGCTCCCTCAGTAATATCACAAGACCAAACTGGATTTATTAGGGGCCGACACTTATCTTCAAATCTTCGACGCCTGTTTAATGTAATATACTCACCAACTAAATCAAACACCCCAGAAATATTATTATCATTGGATGCAGAAAAAGCATTCGACATGATTGAATGGAAATACCTTTTACTATTTTGGAGAAGTTTGGGTTTGGCCCGAACATTTGTGCATGGATTAAATTACTGTATACTAACCCAGAAGCTTCAGTTTGCATCAATAACATTTGCTCAGACTACTTTAAACTAGAACGTGGCACAAGACAAGGATGCCCTTTGTCACCACTGCTGTTTGCAATTGCCATTGAACCACTGGCAATACATTGTCGAAATACTGATCAGATAAAGGGGATTAGCAGAGAAGGACTGGAACAGAAAATCTCATTATATGCAGATGACATGGTACTGTATATATCGGACCCAGAAAATTCTGTGCCTGCAGTCTTAGCAGCACTCACAGAATTTCAAAAGCTCTCTGGTCTCAGAATTAATCTGAATAAAAGTGTACTCTTTCCGTGAATTCGCAAGCATATAATATTAGATTAGACACCCTTCCTTTTATCATTGCAGAACAGTTTAAATACCTCGGGTAAACATCACAAGTTAAACATAAAGCTCTTTATCAACAAAATTTCGTCGTCTGCATGGAAAAAATTAAACAAGACTTGCATAGATGGTCAACCCTTCATCTCACACTAGCTGGAAGAATTAACACTGTTAAGATGAATATTCTTCCTAAGCTCCTTTTTATTTCAAAACATACCAAATATACATTAATAAATCGTTCTTTAAGCAATTAGATTCAACAATAACCTCATTTATTTGGAATTCTAAACATCCACGCATCAAAAGAGCGACCCTACAAAGACAAAAGGCAGAAGGCGGCATGGCTCTACCTAACTTCCAGTTTTATTACTGGGCGCAAATATACAGTCGATAAGAACCTGGACACAAATAGAAGAACATACACAGGCATGGACCGCAATAGAAGTAAAATCCTGCAGTACTTCTTTGTATTCCTTGCTTGTGCTCCAATAAACACACGTTATCGGCAATACACTAATAACCCAATTGTGCTCCACTCACTTAGAATCTGGAACCAATGTAGAAAGCATTTTAAGACGGAGAAGCTTCTTTCTGTGGCACCCTGCAAAAGAACCACCTCTTTCAACCCTCACAAACATATGCAGTTTTTAATATCTGGAAAAATTTGGAATTAACTTGCTTAGAGATCTTTATATAGACAACGTCTTTGCATCCTATGAACAATTACATTCCAAATTTAACATTCCAGCTACAAATTTCTTTCACTATCTTCAAATCAGGAACTTTGTTAAACAGAACCTTCCAGATTTTCCTCATCTTGCACCCTCATCCACGCTGGAAAAATTATTGCTCAATTTCAAGGAGTTAGACTCCATCTCTACAATATATAAAATCCTTTTACAATCCCTTCCTTTCAAAGATCCAAGAGGACACTGGGAAAATGACCTCTCAATTAATATATCAGAAAAGGAGTGGAAAGTAGCAATGCAGAGAATTCACTCAAGCTCCATATGCGCAAAGCATACAATTATACAACTCAAAATTATATATCGAGCACATCTGTCTCGACTAAAACTCTCCAAAATGTTTCCAGGGCATGATCCAACCTGCGAACGTTGCAACCAAGCCCCAGCCTCACTAGGTCACATGTTCTGGGCCTGCACCAAATTAACATTATTCTGGACAAAAATTTTAATTACCTCTCAGACAGTCTTGGACTCACAATCCCTCCTAACCCATTAACAGCTGTGTTTGGGGTTCTTCCAGAGGGTCTTAAAGTGGAGAAAGACAAACAAATTGTGATTGCATTCACTACACTGTTGGCACGCAGACTTATTCTGATAAACTGGAAGAACCCAAACTCTCCTCTTTTAAGTCAGTGGGAAACTGATGTGTTATATTATTTAAAATTGGAAAAAATCAAATACTCAGTTAGAGGATCTGTGCAGACTTTTTCAAAACATGGCAGGATCTAATCAGTAATATTTTGAAATGAGTTTATAAAGCACAGAGAATTTGTTGATTTAGGTATTTTTACAAGCCTTAGATTTTACACCGTTTGGCTTACTCTCTCTCTCAAGGGTGGGGATCGATCTGTTCTTAGCATAATTCTTTTTTTTTTTGTAAAAACTTGATTGCTATGTATTGATTGTAATAAAATTAATAAATAAAAAAATAAAAAATTATGAGGGTAATTAGTAAAGTGGGTGGCACGGTGGTGCAGTGGTAGCACTGCTGCCTCACAGTTAGGAAACCTGGGTTCGCTTCCCATATCCTCCCTGTGTGGAGTTTGCATGTTCTCTCTGTGTCTCCTTGGGTTTCCTCCGGGTAGTCCGGTTTCCTCCCACAGTCGAAAGACATGCAGGTTAGGTTCATTGGTGATTCTAAACTGCCCCTAGTGTGTGCTTAGTGTGTGTGAGTGTGTGTGCGCGCCCTGCAGTGGGCTTGCGCCCTGCCCAGGGTGTGTTTCCTGCCTTGCGCCCTGTGTTGGCTAGGATTGGCTCCGGCAGACCCCAGTGACCCTGTAGTTAGGATATAGCAGGTTGGATAATGGATGGATGGAATCAGTAGAGTGGATTGGGACTGTTATTTTAAAATTAGTTCATAAAGAACATGGGGACACAGTTTGAAACTTGTTACGGGCAAATTTCACACAAACATTTGGAAGTTTTTTTTACAATGAGAACCATAGATGCCTGAAATAAAGTACCAAGTAGCATGGTAGACAGTAAGACTTTAGGGACTTTCAAAAGTAGACTTGATGCTTTTTTTGAAGGAATAGGACTAGCAGCCTGCTCTCAACTATATAGTTTTAATGTTCTAATATTAATAATCCACATAATAAAAAAGTAATAGTAACATAATCAACATAAATCAAAGAATCAAAAAATAACTAAGAAGATATAAACCATAAATTTGAACCCCATCTAGGCAAAGAACCCTGGGTGAGACATGACAGATGGATGCTATTATCAGAATTGAGTGAGCATCTTAAAAGCTAAGCTATATGACACAACAAAGTCCAGATCCAGGAAAAAACGCGGGATGAGTAATATGCAAATGGTTACAGTTAGGCAAAAAGAAGCAAATAATAAAATTCACACTGATGAACACTCTACAGTAAAAGATGTTTGCATAAAGATGGAGAAATGTGCCTCTTTTACTTTTGAAATCCTTCTATCAAATATGACTTCTGCATAATAGGGACTGTAGTGGCAAAGATAGGACAGTACTTGACAAGAATAAAAAAAATCTTTTGATATTTCCAAACTTGCAATGGTTTGTGTTGTCCTATTAAAATGAAGAATGCCCCATGCAACAATTTCTTTAAGGTTTTACATTAATAGAGAGTGTAATCATACCATATTTTTGCTGATGTTATAACTTTAACAGAGAAGTTACAGAGACTAAACTGCTCAGTTTCAATCTAAAAGTGCAGAGATGCTGGGCCAAGTAACAGTAATAGTGTAATAATCAGCCTAAATTCATTATAATTCATTTTGAATTATACCAGATCTGCTTAGAAATATAAAAACTAACTTTATTTATTATTGGAGGCACCAGTTACAAAATACTTGCCCCAGTGATTTCCAATCCATCCATCCTCTTCCGCTTATCCGAGGTCAGGTTGCAGGGACAGCAGCTTGAGCAGAGAGGCTCAGACTTTCATCTCCCCGGCCACTTCTTCTAGCTCTTCCGGGAAAATCCCAAGGCGTTCCCACACCATCTGGGAGACATAGTCCCTCCAGCGTGTCCTGGGTCTTCCCCAGGGCCTCCTCCCGG
Organism: Polypterus senegalus; assembly: GCF_016835505.1. NCBI lineage: Eukaryota > Metazoa > Chordata > Cladistia > Polypteriformes > Polypteridae > Polypterus > Polypterus senegalus. The sequence continues at coordinate 159,273,764 of NC_053164.1, read as the reverse complement.
TTGGACGTACCCGAAACACCTCACCAGGGAGGCGTCCAGGAGGCATCCTGATCAGATGCCCGAGCCACCTCATCTGACTCCTTTCGATGAGGAGGAGTAGCGGCTCTACTCTAAGCCTCTCACCCTATCTTTTTGGTCGGGCACAGCCCAAAGAGGCAACGTGGGTCCCCCTTCTCATGGGCTCACCACCTATGGAAGGGGCCAAGGAGGTCGGGTGCAGTGTGAGTTGGGTGGTGGCCAAAGGCGGGGACCTTGGCTATCTGATCCTCGGCTACAGAAGCTGGCTCTGGAGTGATTTCCAAGTTCTTCTAAAATAATGTCCATTTATTACATTTATAAAAAACTCTAAACCATTGTGGGATAAGAACAGGCATCATGGCCAGGGAGGAGAAGGGGATATTACCTTAATGGGAGGCACAAAGAGGAAGACTGGAAGAATTAGCTGGCTGGTGGAAAGATAACTCTGTGCCCAGCTGTTAAAAAATAATGTATGGACCAGTGGAAGCTGGAAGAGGTAGATAGATAGATAGATCACTCACTTGTTCAGACATGCTTATCTCTGGCAGAGTAACCTGTGTCCATTTTCCACAGGGGCCATGTGAGATCACCGTGACCTGTTTCCATGCCCTATCTTTCTTCAAATGTACAAGCTGACTGGTCATTTCTGGTTTTGTTAGCCTTTTTATTGACTGAATCCCTTCCTGAGCCTAAGTGATGAGCCTAGTATTTGGCTAAAAAGTCCATCTGCAAAGCAATTGCTTGGTGATATCCTTGAGCCACCTCCTAACCCCCCCACCCATTGCCAAACTACAGGATATATTCACTAGTCCATTTTCACTAGTAAATAGCCAAGGTATTTTCCTGTTGCCCTCTTTGTGGTTTGGAATTAAATTTTACTTCTCTTAGATACAACTGCCTGCCAAGGCTAATGATCCCGGTCCACCTATGATCTGAAGTTTATCCTAGGTTTGCAAGGAACCCTGTTTACAATGGTGCACCATATGTAGGCAGTAAAAGCGTCTTGCTGTTAGTACTAAGTTTTACTTTACTGTACTAAGGGCTCACACACTTGGGTTTCTTTTTATTCTACAATGCTGGCTAAGAACCCGTCTCAGACACTAAATGCATACTAAAAAGCCTACCTGTATGTCAATAAACACTAAACCACTGGCTTCTGTGATGGACTGGCCTTTCTATTTTTTAATCATGTCAGACTGAATGTCTGACTCCCAACATATTTCTTACTTGCATATTTTAATAAGAATTTATCAAAACTTTATTTCATACATGAAGATATATGAGAAGAAAAAAAAACGTCAAATACATTAGGTGGAAAGACATCTCACTGCGCCTGTGTGATCTGTCTATAGCAATGAATTACTTCATATTTTAGATTAATATTTTAAGCTTTATTTACAAAGATCACTTTCATATATTAAAAGCTTTATTTGACAAGAAAAAGTAATAAAAACGCTGATTACATTTGTTTGTGCACAGTGTTGTCACAGTAAATATGTATTGCAGACTGTAAAACATTTTCTCCCAGGTTTATCAGAAATCAGTTTTACTTAATAATGATAATCATCAATTTTCCAGTAAAGATTGACAATCAGTACTTTTCAATATTGGCCCATACATGTTCTTTCAGCGGTGCCAGTCTTGGCTTGCCTTTGAATATGGATTAGCACTGTTATTTGGCATTTATTATGGGGTATTTAGAGACTACAAAAAGTTTAAAAAATGACATAATTGAAAAGATTAATTCATGCTGAAAAGGTGGACATAAAGCACTTGATTATAGTGGGAAATGTCTATTTATTTGCAGGCAACAAAATTAAGGTATTTCTAGAAAGCCTTTTTTTAGGCCTAGGTCACAAAGAATTAATAGAGTTAATCTTAATTAAAACCTGTTTAATTGATGTTGCTTGGAGAGACACTGCCTTTGTTGCAGCTGCTTGTCATAGTGAATTCAGGAAATGTATATGAGGACATTCACAATTATGAAGAAAAAACTTTGGGTTGGTATGGTATAGAATACATGTGATGTGGAAGGCATTTAAAATGACTTTAAAGGAATTGATATGAAATAAATAGTTTGTGCTAAAAGGTTGCTGTGCATAATAATTCTCTCATACAAGGACAGTTGGAGTATGAAAGAAATGATGTGCTAGCAGAATACTTAAGAACTAGAATAAAAGAGAGAAGAAAATTTTCTTCTTTGTTTTTATGCTGTGGTGAAATGTTAAAGTACAACTACGTTGTAGTTAATAAAATGACCTTGGATGAGAATAATAATGGATTATTCCTGATAAAGGTGTGTGGATATGAGTGTTTAAAGTTCATGTAGAAAATGTTTGGCTGGTGGAAATAAACAGGATGTGAGCTACTGTTGTTAGTGGCTATTATGTCAGTTCTGTCTAATTATGAGTTTAGCATTAAGTCAGGCTGCTTTTATCAAAATGTCAATCAAAAATGATTGCTGATATGATGACCACCCTAATCCCACCCCACCCTCCTGATTGGTCAGAGTTTGTGTCAAGAGCAGTTTGATGGGTGTTGGTCCCTCCCAGACATCGCCTTAATCCCACCCCCACCCACCTGATTGGTTCAGGTTTTCAGCAGTTTCATGGATGCTGCCTCTGCATTGCTTCCCGGTCTGTCAACACCTGTTTGTTGGCTGGCACCCTCCTCCCTGCCCCTTCCCTGAGGCCCTTTATATCAAAAGAATGACCTTGCCATGAACCCAAGGCCTGATAGACATGTCCAGACATGTTCCTGCTCATACCCAGCCGGCCAGGTTTCCCTTATAGCCGCTCCTGCATATCCTTTCAACGGTGCTGGAGCATGCCCCACCATCTATCTATTATTTTAATATTATCATGAGATTAAAATATTTATCTATCTAACCTTTGCTTTATAATTTTAATTGCTCTCTGTAAGCCGCAGTTCAAGCAAAACAGCCTTCACCATCTCACAGAAATCCATTTCACAGAATGGCACGCAGCCACATTGCTGATGCTGGAAGCTGACAGGCAATCTGCACTCATGGCTCAGTGTGTGTAGAGAGAGAGCAGGCACGTGGCTGTTGCATAAACGCTTAGCCCTTGTGCATGATGCTGTGGGCTCCTTCACTAAGAAAACAGTTTTGTGGTTTTTAACTTTTGAAGGTAAAGGATTTTAGGTATTGCGTGTAAAGCATGAGATAACTAGTTCGATATAAGCCTTTAAAAAATCATACAGAGGTAAATAGTATACAGCATTTCCCTTTTAAATCACATATAAACAATCTATTTATCTAAAACAAACTGTTTTCTATCCAATACACCACATTTTAAATAATCAAGTACATTTATGTGTGTATTTTCAGCTGAGCTAAGGATCCACATTGTGGAAACAATTCACATAACTTTCTAAAGGTGAGAGCTGTACCCAGAAACAGAGTGAACAAGCACGGTTGAAAAACAAACTATCAGAAGTAGTGTTTGAACCCACGCAGGTATTTTCCCCATTGGTTCTTAAGTCCAAAGCCTTAACCACTCAGCCATTCTTGTGGTAGAAAAAAGTGTTTTAAACAGTCTTCACCACTCCATGAAAACTGTGATCATTCTTTCAACTCCTTCAATAACAGGTAGAGACTCATCTTCTCTGTACTTGGACATCTGACACAAAAAATAGGTTCACACATACCGGTTTTTAACATAAGTTCATACCTTTCTATTGTAAATGTAAAGCGTTCTTAACACGGGTCAAAGGGCACACATTTACTAAAAGAAATCCATCCATCCAATCCCCTATATCCTAACTACAGGGTCACGGAGGTCAACGCAGCCAACACAGGGTGCAAGGCAAGAAACAAACCCTGGGCAGGGCGCCAGCCCACCGCAGGGTGCACACCCAACACACCAAGCACACACTAGGGACAATTTAGGATCGCCAATGCACCTAACTTGCATGTCTTTGGACTGTGGGAGGAAACCGGAATGACCAGAGGAAACCCACGCAGACACGAGGAGAACATGCAAACTCCACGCAGGGAGGATGTGGGAAGCGAACCCAGGTCTCCTAACTGTAAGGCACTGAAAGAAATCACTCTCCTTATTATAAAGTCTGCTTTAAAAAATGAATAAGCGTTCAGACCGGTCCATTACACAGCGTGCCGTTAATGCCGAAAGATGACTCAGAATATTGCCGAAAGACAAAACGGTACGTCTTCAATATCTTATTAGAACAATGTTGTCTGTCTGTCTATCTATCTATCTATCTATCTATCTATGTGTATGATGATTAATGTACAAATACAATGTTCATATTACTGAAGCAAGCAAAATTTGTTTTTTCTGTTACTGATACGGATATTCCCATCTATTAGTTTTTGTCTTGAAACAATTGGAAATCTTTCTGTGAATGTTGGAAATCTTTCAGTTCAGTTTAGATTATACTGTAAATTTTTAAAACAGTATAGAGTAACTGACAATATATTCATGCAGTATAAAAATATAAAAACATAAGAATTTTAAAAAAAGTGCAACGTAATATGAAGGAGAAAAATATTTTCCAATTTAAAAAATACTTGCATGCCTCTAAGTTTATTCTGTGGCAGAGTGGGGAACTGAAGTGGTAAGTTATGATGCAAAAATGCAAGCTAAATGTAAAGACATCAGTTCAATGAAAGTCTGTAACAAGAAGAGATCCCTACAATTTTCAAATTCAGCTTGGAATGAAAAACAAGTTTTCAAAAACAGCCCAAAAGCCAAAGGTTGTAGCTGTCAAGTGGAAAAATGTATCTTATTCAGGTCTGTGAAATATTCTTCTGCATAAAAAAGCCTAATGCATCAGGAGTATGGTAATTGTTAATAGTTAATACACAAAAGAGAAAACAGAACACACGCAGCACTTGTCTTATCTCTTCTGAAAAACAATAGGTGCATTTTGAACATAATGTACTGTGACTGGTTAACACTGTGGACACGTGCACTATATCTCTGTCATATTGACCTTTAAAGAATAAATATTATATAATCTTTTGCACTCTCCATTATAATATCCATAGTACCCCATAGGAAGTTTGACAATTAAGTAGAGACCATTTAGTATGTCAGACTCATGAGGTTAGCGAACAGGTACATATTCTAAAATATCTCATCCAGATGAGTCGTCTTTTTTTAGTTAGCATATTGACACTTTTCATTTTTAATGTATGTTGTATATTTCCCTGGCCCAATGGTTTCTTTTTAAAAGGTTAAAATAAACAGAGATACAAGATAGACCTATTGAAAAAGCAGCATTTGTTATTAAGTGTATAGGTTTGTCTTGCATTCTGATTCTTAAAGCTATATCAAACTATTGTTAATCTCAAAACAAAATGCAGCCAATAATTTTGTTTATAACTAAATTAAATGAATATATAAACCTTATAAAATAGAACACAGTATTTGATAATACATAACACTAATTGAAATCATTAAATGTTACTTCTGTGTTTTATTCAGTATTAATATTTAATATTTTTAGTTTGACTTTTGCAAGTTTTATTTAAAAATTAACTCTTTAAGACATATTTCCTATTCAGACTATTCCAGATTGTACATGTCAAAAAAGCTTATTATTTATTTCAAGAGGTTTCTTTTCATGCTGGTTTTGCCACCTATCTTTTTTTATACATCATTGCAGTTTTTCAAATTGTAATAACTCCTTTATAACTCCACTTTTTCATGTGATTATTTATTTCATAATTACCTTCATTTATATTTTTTCATTTTGGCACAAATACCAAATGCCATTATAATCAAGACTACCAGTCTAGTTAAAATTTCTAACTCCAATATTTAATGTTCTTCCTGAATCAGGAGGAACACAAACCCAACTTTTAGTGGCAGACAAGGTCATAACAATAGCAAACTAATGTTAATTATCATAATACTAATTGTTACTAATAGATGTTAAAGAATGCTTTCCCCAACTCTTTGCAATCCCATGGAACTGGCTAAATAGATGACAGTTTAGCTAATAATATACCGCAGAACACGTAGGTTCAGTTGCAGTGTGTTGTGAGTTTCAGGTGATCCCTTGTTGATCTGGTCTTAATATGTTTTTTAATTTCTTCTGTGACTTAGTGTTTGTAAATTTAATTTTTTACTGTTTTATATTTGTGATACTTGCTTGATATGGATATGGGCAAGTAAATGTTTCATTTTGGAATAATAATGTTTAGCTTAACTCTGACCTTGATCACTGCACAAACCCTGGTCCTTTGACTTGTATTGAAGAAGATTGCAAACACTTCTTGATTCTTGGAATCACAGCTCAAACTTGCATCCCCTTCACCCTAAATTCTACTAAAACAAAGGGTGATTTTTCACAAACAAGGGCAAAACAGTTTTCAATGATAGTAGCCATATATAGCCTGGACTACCTAAAAGAAAGAATAGCCCACACAGTTTTAGTAACATTTTAATCATTGTGCTAACAAATATAATAGATATTATGTAACTATTCACTAAAACATTTTCCTTCCTGAATTTCCTAACATGTCCAAAATAAGCCTAATCATAAGACCTGTACTGTATATGCTCATATAACTTACTATAACCATTCTTATGTTTCAGGGTATCATAACTGATGTAAAATGGAATGCTATTACCAAGCATTAACAGAATTTCTAAAACTTTGTATTATACAAAGCATCCTGAGTACCAAAGTGGTTATAGCATGTTGATGAAAATGCTGTTTTAAATTAAAACCTGAACAAGATAACTGTTTTCTATTCAACATATGTTTAGTAAATAAAGAGAGACTAAATACAATTTATAACAAAAATGGAACACCGATAGACTGCTGAATAACCAAGGAAATCTAATTTAACTTGAAATGCCACAAAGTGCTTTACAAATAAGCCCCTATAACATAAATCTACAAAGAGGAAGGCCCAATTGTGGTGGTGAGATGGAGGCAAAGCTGACATATTGGATGGATTGGTAAATTCAGAGCAGAGCTTTTAAAAGTGAGTAGTCTGGATTTTTGCACAATATAGTAGAGTTACTACTTACTATTGTCACAGAAACATTTTCAAAGGACTGCTGAAACTTACAAAGGTAGGGATAACAGTTAAAAACCTAAAGAGAATAATGAGTGGAGTGTAAGCAAAATGTTCTTATCCAACAAAAAAATAAAGTTTACTGAAAAATGCACAAGATGGAAAAAAGAGGTACCAGATTTTTAAAAAGAAAGTAAAATCCTGATACTCAATAGGCCCTGACTAGTATTGTGTTACTGTAATATTTTGTATACTCTGTGCCTGGTGAAGTAGCTTAAAACATACCACAGTAACATACGCACTCAACCCTCTGCTGAAGAAGCATCGTTGCGCTGTTAAAAAAGTCAGAGATAAAAAAATTACTGTTAAAAAGAAAAAAAATACCTTTTAAATCAGAAAGGACGGTTTCTCGGAGCCCTATTAAGTGCAGCCATACAACAAAAATTGCTCAATTGCAACAGAAAGCCCAGGCTTCCAGTGACCTTTGAAGCGCTACGGAAAGTGAACTGGATAAACAAATGAAATTCAATCTTGAACGCGGTGACTTGTGAGCCGATGCATAAGTAAACCTTTAGACGACCATCTTGCAAAGACACCTTACCTTTGTTAAAAAAGCGGATAAAGAAACAGGCACAACAGTGACACGGAATTCGCTTTTCTTCTCCGAGTACAGTCAGAAAAATGTATGGATAAAAACTTTTTAAAATCTAAAGACGTAAAGAAAAACTGACAGCCTGGTCGAGACAAAAATAATTGATTGGAATGTCCGTTTCGGTAACAGAATAAACTAATTTTGCTTGCTTCAGTAATATGAACATTAATCCTCATACACCTAGATAGATAGATAGATAGATAGATAGATAGATAGATAGATAGATAGATAGATAGATAGATAGATAGATAGATAGATAGATAGATAGATAGAAAACATTGTTCTAATAAGATACTGAAGACGCGCCGTTTTGTCTTTCAGTGATATTCTGAGTCAACTTTCAGCAGCTGTGTAATGGACTGGTCTGAACGCTTATTTATATACAGCGAAAAGAGTGGTATTTTTTTAAAGCAGACTTTATAATAAGGAGAGTGATTTATTTTAGTGCCTTACAGTTAGGAGACCCGGGTTTACTTCCCGCATCCTCCCTGTGTGGAGTTTGCATGTTCTCCCAGTGTCTGCATGGGTTTCCTCCCACAGTCCAAAGACATACAGGTTAGGTGCATTGGCAATCCTAAATTGTCCCTAGTGTGTGCTTGGTGTGTGGGTATGTGTGTGTGTCTTTGTGTGTGTCTGTGTGTGTGCGCGCCCTGCGGTGGGCTGGTGCCCTGCCTGGGGTTTGTTTCCTGCCTTGCACCCTGTGTTGGCTGGGATTGGCTCCAGCAGACCCCCGTGGCCCTGTAGTTAGGATATAGTGGGTTGGATAATTGATGGATGGATTTCTTCTAGCAAATTAACGTATTAAGAATGCTTTACATTTACAACAGGAAGATACAGTATGAACTTATATTAAAAACCAGTATGTGTGAACCTGTTTCTTGTGTCAGCTGTCCAAGTACAGAGAAGATGAGTTTCCACCAGTTTTTGAAGGAGTTGAAAGAATGATCACAGTTTTCATAGAGTGAGGAAGACTGTTTAAAATGCTTTTTCTGACTACCAGAATGGCTGAGTGGTTAAGGTGTTGGACTTAAGAGCCTATGGGCAAATGCCTGTGCGGGTTCAAACCCCACTTCTGGTAGCTTGTTATTCAAGCGTGCCCATTCACTATGTGTCTGGGTACAGCTCTCACCTTTAGAAAGTTAAGTGAATTGTTTCCACAATGTGGATCCTTAGCTTAGCTGAAAATATACACATAAATGTACTTGATTATTTAAAATGTGGTGTATTGGATAGAAAACGGTTTGTTTTAGATAAAAATTTTATATGTGATTTTAAAGGGAAATGCTGTATACTATTTACCTCTGTATGATTTTTTAAAGGCTTATATCGAACTAGTTATCTCATGCTATACACGCAATACCTAAAATCCTTTACCTTCAAAAGTTAAAAACCACAAAACATGCATCTGTTTTCTCAGCGAAGTAGCCCACAGCAAGGTGGGCGTGTGCAGGGGCTGAGCTCTCTCTCTTTACACACACTGAGCCATGAGCACGAAGAGCCTGTCTGCTTCCAGCAGCAGCAATATGGCTGTGTGCCTTTCTGTGAGATAGTGAAGGCTGTTTTGCTCAAACTGCAGCTTACAGAGAGCAATTAAAATTATACAGCAAAGGTTAGATAGATAGATATTTTAATCTCTTGATAATATTAAAATAATAGATAGATGCAGGGGCATGCTCCAGTACCATTGAGAGGATATGCAGGAGTGGCTATAAGGGAGATCTGGCCGACTGTGTATGAGCAGGAACATGTCTGGACATGTCGATCAGGCTTTGGGGTCATGGCAAGGTCGTTCTTTTGATATGAAGGACCTCAGGAGAAGGGGCAGGGAAGGGAGTGCCAGCCAACAAACAGGTCTTGACAAACTGGGGGGAGCAATGCAGAAGCCAAACCCTGAACCAATCAAACAGATGGGATGGAATTAAGGTGGGATCAACACTCATCAAACTTCTCTTGACAAAATCCCTGAACTAATCATTAAGGTGGGATGAACACCCATCAAACTGCTCTTGACACAAGCCCTGAACCAATCAGGAGGGTGGGGTGGGATTAAGGCAGGATCTGCATGGGGTTAGTGAGGGAACTGATTGGAATTCACCAATCACAGGACAGGGGGCAGGACATATCATTTAAATTGACCAATCAGAGGAAAGGGGAGGGACATATATATATATATATATATATATATATATATATATAATTCCACTAATCAGAAGAAAGAGGGGTGTCATCATGTCATCAATCATTTTTGATTGACATTTTGACAGAAGCACCCTGACTTAATACTGCTATTGTGTTTTCTTGTTGGGATGCCACTGTTACAAGATAAGGAGTGAGCCTATGACAGTATATTGTACCAGTTCATGCAGAATATTGAAGAAAATAAAGTGTAATAACTCCAATAGGAGACAGCACAAAGGTTTCGGGTTTTCCGGCCCTGTATATCGTAGACAATCTACAATAATCAAAAAAAGAAAAGCAGGTCAAACATTAACTAAACAGTTCAAATGCGAGATGCCGAAGCATGACGTCGGCGGCCATTTTATGAGGGAGGAGCCGGAAGTGGAGGAATGCTAGGAAGGAACCGTGAGGGATGCTGGGACCAATGACATCAGGACAAGATGGCAGAGGAAGGGTGGAAGTAAAGGTACTGCGGGCAAAGCCGGCTTATGGCGGCGGAGCATCCTTTTTTCTGTAAGAAAGCACAGGGAGAAAGTTAGTACCCCGCCATTCCCTGCCGGCGAATGTTTTCCCAGGTGTGTTAAAATCCGTCCGCGGTCTCCTACTCGCGCATGCGTGACAAAAGATTATTAATTACTTATAGTTTGCTTATTTATGCAGCTTTGTGCTGCACATCCATCTGACAAATTATAAGAGCGCTATAAGGAATTCTGAAACCAATCTGACCTGTTTCAAAACTCCTTTAACTAAATCATGATAGGAAAAGTACAAATTGCTCAATTGTGTCAAAATTGTGTTTGTCAGCTAAAAGTGGAAAAAAGCAATAGCACAAATTTCTTAGGATTGCATAACTCAATATTTGCCAATGAAACAAATTTCATTAGTTGTCAGTTATAATTATCAAAATTAAAAGAAATAAGCATTTGAAATACATCAGTCTGTGTGTAATGAATGAATCTAATATACAAGTTTCACTTTTTGAATGGAATTACTGAAATAAATCAACTTTGTCATGATATTCTAATTTTATGACCGGCACCTGTATGATGATGGTGGTGAGTTTAACATAAATTATGATTAAAATGGCTACTTTGAATAATTGCCCAGTTTGGGAAACGCTGGTGTATACAAGCAGAAAGAACTCTATGCAATTCAACCTTATATATATATATATAATATATTATTATATATAATATATTATTATATATAATATATTTGTTACCGGCAATGTATGAAACGCAGGCATTGTATAGAATGCCTAGGCTAATTATTGAATGCCTGGCATTCTTGGGCAAAGTATTGAAATATCAGACTAATTTTAATAGACTTTATATAGAATGACAAATGCTATTATTACAAAGTATTAAAAGAGAGTCATGGAAAGGCTTTTATTGAAAAGACGTATATGAAAATAAAGGAAATACAAAATAAAGTATAGGACTTTCTTATTGAGGAAAACAAGAGAAAATAATACATGAATAATACAAGGAAGGAAAGTCATCATTACTGGGAGTATTTTACACTTTGTCAGTTTGTCTTTTGGCATTGCATAGAATGCCTAGGAAATGTGTGGCATATTAATCGTTTCAGACTTTGACGTACAATTTTCGGCATTTTTTATATTACCTAGGCATTCTATACAATGCCTGTGTTTCATACATTGCTGGTAACATATATAAGACCTGGACATCAACACAAATTGATGAATATCCACAAGCCTGGTCAGCAATAGATATATAATCTTGCAATAGTTCTTAATAATCCCTGCTCTGTGCCCCAGTTAACTACCATTATTACATTAAAAATCTAATTACCCTTCATTCTCTTAGAATATGGAACAAATGTAGGAAGCACTTTAAGTCAGAAAAGTCTTTATCTGTTATACCTCTATATAACAACCACCTTTTTCCAACCTCTTAAACATATACACTATTCAATGTCTGGAATATGTCCAGGATTAAAACACTTAGTGGCTTGTACATCCCCTCCTCGAACCGCCTCCTTATCGTTGTGGAGGGGTTTGCGTGTCCCAATGATCTTAGGAGCTCTGTTGTCTGGGGCTTTATGCCCCTGGTAGGGCCACCAAAGGCAAACTGGTCCTGGGTGAGGGATGAGACAAAGAGTGGTTCAACAGACCTTCTATGACGAATAAAAAATTTGGATGGCGTTTTCCCTCGCCCGGACATGGGTCACCGAGGCCCCCTTTTGAGCCAGGCCTGGAGGTGGGGCTCGATGGCGAGCGCCTGGTGGCCAGGCCTGCACCCATGGGGCTTGGCTGGGCACAGCCCGAAGAGGCAACGTGGGTCCCCCTTCTCATGGGCTCAGCACCTATGGGAGGGGCCAAGGAGATCGGGTGCAGTGTGAGTTGGGTGGTGGCTGAAGTCCAATGCTTGGCCACAGAAGCTGGCTCTGGGGACGTGGAATGTCACCTCTCTGAAGGGGAAGGAGCATGAGCTAGTGCGCGAGGTCGAGAGGTTCCAGCTAGATATAGTCGGGCTCACCTAACACACAGTTTGGACTCTGGAACCAATCTTCTTGAGAGGGGCTGGACTCTCTACCACTCAGGAGTTGTCACTGGTGAGAGGCACCGAGCGGGTGTGGGCATACTTATTGCCCCCCAACTTGAAGCCTGTACATTGGGGTTTACCACGGTGGACAAGAGGGTAGCCTCCCTCCGCCTTCGGGTGGGGGGACAGGTCCTGACTCTTGTTTGTGCGTATGCGCCGAACGGCAGTTTGGAGTACCCAACCTATTTGGAGTCACTAAAGGGGGTGCTAGAGGGCATACCTTCTGGGGACTCCTTTGTACTGCTGGGAGACTTCAATGCTCACGTGGGCAATGATAGGGAGACCTGGAAGGGTGTGATTGGGAGGAATAGCCCCCCCGATCTGAGCCTGAGTGGTGTTTGTTAGTGGACTTCTGTGCTCGTCACGGATTGTCCATAACGAACACCATGTTCAAGCATAGGGGTGTTCATATGTGCACTTGGCACCAGGACACCCTAGGCCTCAGTTCGATGATCGACTTTGTGGTTGTGTCGTCGGACTTGTGGCCACATGTCTTGGACATTCGGGTGAAGAGAGGGGCGGAGCTGTCAACTGATCACCACCTGGTGGTGAGTTGGCTTCAATGGAGGGGGAGGATGCCAGTTAGGCCTGGTAGGCCCAAACATGTTGTGGGGTCTGCTGGGAACGTCTGGCAGAGTCCCCTTTCAGAAGTAGCTTCAATTCCCACCTCTGGCAGAACTTCAACCACGTCCCGAGGGAGGTGGGGGACATTGAGTCCGAAATGGCCATGTTCCGTGCCTCTATTGTTGAGGCAGCTGACTGGAGCTGTGGCCGTAAGGTGGTCGGTGCCAGTCATGGCAGCAATCCCCAAACCTGTTGGTGGACACTGGTGGTGAGGGATGCTGTCAAGCTGAAGAAGGAGTCCTACCAGACCCTTTTGTCCTGTGGGATTCTGGAGGCAGCTAATAGATACCGACAGGCCAAGCGGAATGCGGCTTCGGTGGTTGCTGAGGCAAAAACTCTGGTTTTGGGAGGAGTCTGGGGAGGCCATGGAGAACGGCTTTTGGACGGCTTCGAGGAGATTCTGGTCCACCATCTGGTGTCTCAGGAGGGGGAAGCAGTGCAGTGTCAACACCGTATATGGTGGGGATGGTGAGCTGATGACCTCGACTTGGGACATTGTGGGTCGGTGGGGAGAGTACTTCGAAGACCTCCTCAATTCCACTAACATGCCTTACAATGAGGAAGCAGAGTCTGGGGACTCGGAGGTGGGCTCCCCCATCTCTGGGGCTGAGGTCACCGAGGTGGTCAAAAACTCCTTGGTGGCAGGGCCCCGGGGGTGGATGAAATATGCCCAGAGTTCCTCAAGACTCTGGATGTTGTAGGATTGTCTTGGTTGACACGTCTCTGCAACATCGCATGGGGATAGTGCCTCTGGATTGGCAGACCGGGGTGGTTGTCCCCCTCATTAAAAAAATCACACTCCTCAGCCTCCCTGGAAAAGTCTATTCGGGGGTTCTGGAGAGGAGGGTCCATCGGACAGTCGAACCTTGGATTCAGGAGGAACAGTGTGGTTTTCGTCCTGGCCGCAGAACAGTGGACTAGCTCTACACCCTTAGCAGAATCCTGGAGGGTGCATGGGAGTTTGCCCAACCAGTCTACATGTGTTTTGTGGACTTGGAAAAGGCGTTCGACCGTGTCCCTCGGGGAATCCTGTGGGGGGTTCTCCGGGACTATGGGGTACCAGACCCCCTGATAAGAGCTGTTTGGTCCCTGTACAACCGGTGTCAGAGCTTGGTCCACATGGACAGAATTTTTAGGCGCAGCCAGGGTGTTGAAGGGGTCCGGTGTGGTGGACTCAGGATTGGGTCACTGCTTTTTGCAGATGATGCTGGCCTGTTTGCTTCATCAGGCTGTGATCTTCAGCTCTCTCTGAATCGGTTCGCAGCTGAGTGTGAAGCGGCTGGGATGGGAATCAGCACCTCTAAATCCGAGGCCATGGTCCTCAGCCGGAAAAGGTTGGAGTGCCCTCTCAGGATTGGGGGAGAGATCCTGCCCCAAGTGGAGGAGTTCAAGTATCTCGGAGTCTTGTTCACAAGTAAAGGGAAGAGTGGAGTGTGAGATCGACTGGCGGATCGGTGCAGCGTCCGCAGTGATGCGGGCTCTGCATCGGTGTGTCATGGTGAAAAAGGAGCTGAGCTGTAAGGCAAAGCATTCAATTTACCAGTCGATCTACATTCCTACCCTCACCTGTGGTCATGAGCTATGGGTAGTGACCGAAAGAACGAGATCGCGAATACAAGCGGCTGAAATGAGTTTCCTCTGCAGGGTGTCTGGGCTTTCCCTTAAAGATAGGGTGAGAAGCTCAGTCATTCGGGAGGGGCTCAGAGTACAGCCGCTGCTCCTTCGCATCAAGAGGAGTCAGATGAGGTGGCTTGGGCATCTGATCAGGATGCCTCCTGGATGCCTCCCTGGTGAGGTGTTCCGGGCACGTCCAACCGGGAGGAGGCCCCGGGGAAGACCCAGGACACGCCGGAGGGACTATGTCTCCCGGCTGGCCTGGGAACACCTTGGGATTCTCCCGGAAGAGCTAGAAGAAGTGGCCAGGGAGAGGGAAGTCTGCTCAAGCTGCTGCCCCCGTAACCTGACCTTGGATGAGCAAAAGAGGATGGATGGATGGATGGATGGGATTGTACATAGATAATGTCTTTGCATTCTATGAACAATTATGTTTCAAATACAACTTTTCATTAACACTTTTCATTAAGCACTCGGTCATTAAACTTAAAATATTTTATCAAGTGCATTTAACTTGTTTAAAATTGTCCAAAATGTTTCCAGTGCAAGATTCAACCTATGAATGTTGCAATCTAGCTCCAGCCTCACTAGGCCACATGTTCTGAGTGTGAACCAAATTAACATTTTGGACAAAAATCTTTGCATGCCTATCCCTGGTGTCACAATCACTCCTAACTCATTAACAGCTGTTTTTGGTGTACTCGCAGAGGGCCTTAAAGTGAAGAAGGACAAACAAACTGTAATTTCCTTTACTGCACTACTAGCATGTAAACTTATCTTGCTCAAGTGGAAGAATCCCACCCCACCACTCTTAAGTCAGTGGGTAATCAATGTTCTTGATATTGGAAAAAATCGAATTCTCACTTAGAGGATCTGTTCAAAGCTTTTTAAAAATATGTAAGTTTTTAGAATAAGCTTCTATTTTGAGAAAAAGGATATCATTTTTTTCTTGCCCTTTTATACAGTAGAGTAGCTTCAGAAGCTGGCTCCTCTCTTTTTCAGTGGGTGGGGGTTGAATTTTGCTTTGACTTGTAAAATTTGACTTGACCGTGTGGAATGTTATCTGTTTGCAATTAAAATCAATAAAAATATAACAAATTTATATATATATATATATATATATATATATATATATATATATATATATATATATATATATATATATATATATATATATATCCGGTGTCCTCCCACATTCCAAAGACATGCAGGTTAGGTGGATTGGCAATTCTAAATTGGCCCTAGTGTGTGCTTGGTGCGTGGGTGTGTTTGTGTGTGTTCTGCAGTGGGTTGGCACCCTGCCCAGGATTGGTTCCTGCCTTGTGCCCTGTGTTGGCTGGGATTGGCTCCAGCAGACCCCCGTGACCCTGTATTCGGATTCAGCGGTTTGGAAAATGGATGGATGGATGGATATATATCCCTTTGGATGATGTAATTTTTCCACTGATGACCCGCCTCTTCCTCCCTTTCAGCCATATAAGCCCAGCAATCCTCTTGTTCGAGAGTCATGTATATGACTCAGTCCTAAAAGACAACACTTTTGCCAACAAAGCAATCTCTTTTCTTGCAGCAACAAGACAATATACGGGGTGGATGTTTTTTGTGAGTGAGTGTGTGCATGCTGGGTCAAGGCTGGTTGTGATATTGGAGACAGTGTGAATGTTAGCATCACTGCAGGGACTACAGTCTATAAACAAAAACCTTACATAATTCCCCTTGTTTCTGTCTACATGGGTCAGAGAGATGTACAGAATAAGCAAGATGGCATTATCTTCAGACCTGTTTATACAGTATGCAAATTGGAGGGGGTCAAAGCTCCCCTGTCACAATAACTGTGTCTGTGTGCTTAAATAGTAAAACTTTAAAAAATAAAACCAGAGGGACAATTTAAAAATATAAATGGAATTTGTTTTATTGGACTCTAAAGATGGCTTGGCCACCTGGTCGAGCATGTCTGATGCTGAAAGATCAGAAATACTCAGAGATTGAATGTCAGTCAGTTATTTTCCAACCTGCTGTATCTTAACACAGGGTCATGGGGGTCTGCTAGAGCCAATCCCAGGGCACAAGGCAGGAACAAATCCCAGGCAGGGTGCCAGCCCCCTACAAGGCACACACACGGGACAATTTAGAAATTCCAATGCACCTAACCTGCATGTCTTTGGACTGTGGGAGGAAACCGGAGGAAACCCATGCAGACATGGGGAGAACATACAAACTCCATGTAGAAATCACCCAGGAAGCGAACCGAGGTCTCCTTACTGCAAGGCAGCAGTGCTACCATTGTGCTACCGTGCTGCCCAGATTGATGGTTACTTAACTTATCATGTGTCTGACACAGGTGGTACAGGAGCCAAGCCATGGAGGAGAAAGAAACCCCATGGCAAAAGATCTGGCATGTAGAGCAGGCTGAGAAATAAACAAAAACAACAACAACAACAACATTTATTTATATGGCACATTTTCATACAAACAGTAGCTCAAAGTGCTTTACATAATAAAGAATAGAAAAATAAAAGACACAATAAGAAAACAAAATAAATCAACATTAATTAACATCGAATAAGAGTAAGGTTCTTTGGCCAGGGGGGACAGAAAAAACAAAAAAACTCCAGACCACACCATTCTTCTCTGCCCAGTATCCTGTTCATAAATGTGCAGTCACTCGAAAACAAGATGGATGATCTCCAAGCCAGGATTAAATTTAAACAAGACATTACGGACTGCAGTGTTCCTTGTTTGACTAAAACATTACTTTCAACCTTAATACCGGACCAAGTAGTAACTCCATCTGAGTATTTCTCAGTATTTTGGATGGATAGAATGGCTGAATCTGGAAAAATAAAAGGTGGGGATGTCTGTTTTATGATAAACAATAAATGTTGCGATTCGAGGAACATCTTGAGTTTCTCACAGTTCTGGAACATGTCATGCTTAACTGCTACCCTTATTACTTGTCAGTTTTCTACTCAAATTATTTACTATGCTCAGAAATTTAGCAGTAAACTTCCACAAATTTTAAGATGATGCACATTTCCATGTTAATACCTGAAATTTGTTTATTACACAATTCCTTTATTCCCTTCATGTTCCTGTGGTAGAAATCAACATATTATTTAAAGAAAAAATGTACCCTCTACTAGGACAAGTTTGATAAAACCATTTCAGTAATCAGGCAGGAGAAAGCTTGTCCATCTGTGTCATTTATTTACCCTTGCAGTATCATGCTAAAGACGGAGCGACCATCACAGCAGTCTATTTCAGCATGAACAGAATGGTCAAAATATACAGGTTAGAAGGCTATATTTATAAATAATTGAATTTGCTTAACTGTGCTGATTCAATGCTCACATATCATACTCTGATTGGTTAAAATACATGAGGTGCTTTAGCAAAGAACAGAACCAGCCTAAAATAAGTCTCTCGCCATTATATCCTTGTTCTTCAATATTACTTGAATTTAATCCTCATTTTGTTATGAAAACTATATATTTTGTGGAGATTCAGCCCGGACACAAACAGTTACTGAGATAAATATCCCAAAAACATACATGTTTTATTTACAGTTCTCACTTTACAATGCAGTACCACACACAGATCACCTACAATAGTGCTCACAGTCCTTTTATCTTCCTTTCCTTTTATCTTCTCTTCTGCCTTCTCCATTCCTCTTCCACAAGCACTGTACTCTGCCTCCTGACTCCGGCTCCCTGAATAGAGCGAGGAACCCCCTTTTATGTTGTACCTGGATGTGCTTCAGGTGCTTCTTGATGGCCTTCCTGCACCACTTCCTAGTGTCCTACCATCCAGGGCTCTAGGATTGTCCAGGCACCCCCTGGCGGTGACCACAGGCCCCAACAGTTCTGAGCCTCCAAAATCCAAGCCAATGGTCCCAACGTACTCCAGGGGGTTTGCCCTCTTGTGTTCTGGGTGTTCTGATGTATTGTGCCCAATATATTGCCTCCCTCGGTTCCTTCATCACAAGGGCATCCTAGTAGGGCAAGTTCACCATTTGTCTGTCACACTGGTCCTCCCTCAACTGAGGCTAGAGGGAGGAAGCAGCCCACCCCGAGAGGGTTCTGTTTTTCCAAGATGGAGCACTGCAATATCCCAGTCCATGGTTCCGCCCTGAAAAACAAAACCAAGAAGAGGGTGGGGAGACGCTGGCCCGACAATATTCCAAGGTACCTCTCATACTGCTATAATGAAAGCATCACCATCTGTGTCCTACACTGTGGCATTCATAACGCAAACATTCTCCTTGCACCCGTGCCCTCTGGACGTGAAAATAGGACAGGAACTTCCATCTAGCCTCGTCCCCAGTTCAGGATCTCTCTCCGTGTGTGTAGAGAATGACGCTGTGATGTACATGAGCGTACAGGCTCATGTTTCACACTGTTCGAACACCAGGGGCCTCATGCATAACGCCGTGCGTAGAATTCGCACTATAACATGATCTAAGCACAAAAGCCGAAATGTGCTTATGCGCAAAAAATTCCAGATGCAGGAATCTGTGCATTCGCCAACTTAAATCCCAGTCAGCGTGAAAAGTAACGCTTGTGCACGTGCCTGCTGTCCCACCACAACTCCTCCCTGAATTATGCCTCTTTGAATATGCAAATCAATATAAGTAGCCCTTAAGCTTAGCGTTCTGTGAAAAGACAGTGGGAAAAGCATGGAGGAAAATATAAGAATTTCAGCGAATACCAAGTGAAGGCAAGGAAAAACGTACTATTTGTTGGTTTAAACAGTGGTATAAACAATAAAAGGAAGTTGATTGAGTGACAGAGTGTCTGAGAAATTTGAAAGCCCAAAATAAAAAAAGAATTTGTCAGATATCAAAGTCGTTGTGAAAAGGCGAGTTGTAGCCCATCTGAGTGTCATATGAAAGTTTATTAAGGTACAGTGAAAAAAAAGGCACACAGTGGGAAAAAAGCACAAAACGTAAACTTTAATCTCGAAATTTTCACTTTAATCACGTAGTTTATTTTGTCATTAAAGTAGATCATCATAAACTTCATCTTAAAATTGTTTATTAGTTTCTCAAATCCGAAAGTAACTAAAGTAGCACGTTAAATGCTTTGTTATATATTTCATCTTCTATGTGCTCTATGTGTGTGAATCACTAAGTGCTTCTCGTCCTCCAACAGGACACAAAATCCATTACATTCATGATATTACAGCTCTCTGAATAACTAAAATACTGAGATGTATATGTGATGTCATTTTCATGATGATATTTTTAAAATGCATACTATTAAGCAGCAGTACATACTAACCTCCAATTCCTGTCCTTCCTTTTCTTTCTCCAAATACCCAATCGCCACACAATCATCTCTATAATAGACGTTAGGCCATCTGTAAGCTTATAACACCGATTCTTCAAAACTTTTAAGAAACATTGAAATATCTTTGTAGTACTTGTTTAATTATTCTGTCCTTCACGCCAGTCCTAGTGAAGCATACAGTGCGAGGCAGGAACAATCTGTGAACAGAGCACCAGATCCTTACTAGAGTAGCAACACCGTGCCCTTTAATTATTAACAATATAGATTATTTAAATGAAGTTAAAGTTTTATCTGTATAATATAATAAACATATTTTGCTTCATTTCATCTTAAAAATTATATTGTCATCATATGGAAATATGCGTTTTATAAAGTGGCTCAGATTGTGCAATATTATAACTGTATCGTAAGTTTACAGTGAGATAATTATAACTTATAAGTATAAACAGTTCTACAAGGAGCAATTGATGGACTCTGAGAGTGCGTTTAGAGCTCTTGGGATGAAACTGTTTCTGAACCACGAGGTCCGTACTGGAAAGGTTTTGAAGCATTTGCCGTGTGAGAAGCAGTTCAAATAGGAAGCATGGCTGAGGTAGCGTGTGCTTGATGCTGTATACCGATAATTCTCTTTCCGTTCAGCTGCTCCGAGTGGTGCAGTGAGAGTAATAACACTAAAGCAGCTATGGTATTTAGAATAGTTTGACCATTCTGTGGACCATTATATTGTTACAGGTTAATTACAATCAGATGCATTAAACTAATAAACAATATGTGGTGTCACACACGCGCGCATGGGAGGCAGCTAAAGGGCTCGAGTGAAGGCAGTTCTGAGCCATGCCGGGATGTGGCAGAGCGCACTAACTCTCTTTCTCACTTCCCTGTAGACCTAACCCGGGAGGTTCCACCTGTCTCTCTGGACGTCACTTCTGGGACCGAGCCAATGGAGACAGACCTTGCCAGCTCCGGCCCCCCTGATGTCACATCCGGGACTAAACCAATGAACAATGAACACGTGCCCGACCCTTATGACCTCACTTCCTGTCTCCCCCTTTAAAAGCCTTCCCTTTTCCCTTCTGAGTCAGTCTTGTTTTGGACTCTGTTGTAAGCACTTCAGTGCTGGTATTGGAAAGAAAACGAAGTTGCAGCCAGGATACCAAATTACATGGGTGGCTGCCCCAAACCTTTTTCTGTCTTTGACTCGTTTTGTGACAGTGGTTAATTTCAGTGTATTTATAAAGCCACGTCAGTAATGTGGATCTGAAAAGAAAGATAAACCACACAGGAACAGTAGCACCATTAAATGGTCAAGGTCCGGCTTACTTGTTTGAACTTATCATGACTTACAAACCTGAGCGCACATTAAGATCTCAAGATGCTGGTCTGCTTATGATTCCAAGGATTAATAAAATAACAGTGGGAGGTCGAGCTTTTAGTTACAGTACCCTCACCTATTCTGTTTCTGTTCTCGGTACTCAAATGTGGCAATTGGTGCCACGGCCCACCTGACAAGTTGTTTGCCTGCCTGTGGTAAAGTCATCCCTGATGGAGGATCACAGGAATCATGGGAAAAAGAGGTCCTTTCATTGGATTGGCTGGCCAAGCAATGTTTCAGCCATGGAATGGCCAAATGGGGAGGCAGCTTGATGGATGAGGTCTCCAGGACTCTAAAAATATCCAAATCTTATTATGTGATATCATCTACTGTTAAATTCTGCTCCGTACTTCTAAAATCTTTATTATTATGCTGTATTAAGGATTTGTTCTTTTCTGTGTATTGTATTGTATTGACCCCCTTCTTTTGACACCCACTGCACGCCCAACCTACCTGGAAAGGGGTCTCTCTTTGAACTGCCTTTCCCAAGGTTTCTTCCATTTTCCCTACAAGGTTTTTTGGGAGTTTTTCCTTGTCTTCTCAGAGAGTCAAGGCTGGGGGGCTGTCAAGAGGCAGGGCCTGTTAAAGCCCATTGCGGCACTTCCTGGATGATTTTGGGCTATACAAAAATAAACTGTATTGTATTGTATTGTACCGTGGAAATGTGCGTGGGTTCACGTCAAGTTTAGGTTTTATACATCACGATTTGAACGTGGAAACGTTAGTACACAACTTTTTTGTGCGTACGCACCGTTTATACATGGGGCCCCTAGTCTTCCTCTTTCGGGTCCTCCCCTCACTCTGGGGCATAACAATGGTCTGGGTCTCCCTATGGGAGGAAAAGAGACCCTGCGACATCTGTGCCTCTGCAGACCTGCGTGACACCGCCGCCACCTCTTGGGGTGGGGCGCTCTGACAGACAGCACTTACTAGCCCGCGCCCCGTATGTGCCTCTGCTGTTTCTGCCCGTACTGTGTGATCAGTAATCACAATTACGCCCACTGTTGGCCCTCTGGCTACTCACTTTCAGTCAGTGTTGAGATTAGTAAGCAATTCACTCAGATGTCCTGTTTTATTTATGATACAGAGAATACTCACCTGTACTGTCATGTCTCTTCGGCTGGAGGATCTCGCTATGCACTGCTTCAGCCACTCTTATACAACTTTCAGGGGTGCGTCTGCCTTCTCCTCCAGCCTCCTGATTGTCTTCTGCAGCACACACAAGACCTGCAAAAGTGACTTCATAGGCTGAAGGATAGCCTCCAGTTCACGTACACTCATGATCAAGTTAGTTATGTCAGCCAGCGGTGGGCTTGTGCTGTGCTTGTTCATACCTGCTGGCTGTGAGCCGCAAAGCCTCTGCACCGCTTACGCAGACTCAGTTTGGCCCTTCTTGGCCTCAGGATAAACTTATGTTGGCCCAACCTGCAACCAATCATCAGCTTCGGCTGCAGACATGGATCCGGGAAGTCCCCTTCTATAAAATGACTAGGGGATGGCAAAGTAATCCCCGCCAGGCCTACCACCATTAGGTGCGAGACTTGCCTCCCAAATCCCATTTCCCGGGGCGTACTTCCTCCGGATGGCTCTTAAAGGCCACTTTGCTGACCCGGGCGTTTGCAACGGCAACACGGGTTTGAGATTTCACCATTCTCAAGGTTTGCCTATTCTTCTTTCTCCCCATCAGCAGGAATGACACTTCAGTGGACCTCTGGTGATCGCAAAAAGGTAAGCTGCAGGGTGCTGTGTGCGCATGCCACACTGCAGCGGCGTGTATGCACCCTGTTCTGCTGTGCTGGGCTGTCCACAAAATTATTTTTTGATGGTTCCCCTGTCAGTTAACAGCAAGGAAATCCCATCTGAGATGCCATTGTGGAGATTCAGCCCAGACACAAAAAGACACTGAGTTAAACATCCCAAAAACACACACGTTTTATTTACAGTTCTCTCTTTACAATGCAGCATCACACACAGATCACCTATAATAGTGCCCACAGTCCTTTTCTCTTGCTTTCTCTTTATTTTCTCTTCTGCCACCTCCACTCCTCTCCTACAAGCTCTGTCCTCTGCCTCCTGACTCCCCGAATGGAGTGAGGTGGTCCCATTTATGTTGTACCTGGATGTTCTCCAGGTGCTCATTGATGGTAATCCTGCAGCACTTCCTGGTGTGACAAAAGTGCTGCATGGGCACCTGGAAGCACTCCGGGTGTGCCTGGATTCTCTTCTGGCAGCACTTCCTGTTGTGGAGGAAGTGCTGCCGTCCAGGGCTCCAGGATTGCCCAGACGCCCCTTGCCGTTGACCATGGGCCCAAACAGAACTGAGATTCCAAGCTATAAGCCCGTGGTCCGACATACTCCAGGGGGTTCTCCCCCTTGTGTTCTGGGGGATGTGCTGTATTGTCCCCAATATATCACTTGTCCTGGTGGGGCAAGTTCTCTGGTCATCTGCCACAACGTTTATATGTATATATATATATATATATATCTTACTAGCTGCATGAAAGACCATTACATCAGCTAGTTTCTTGAAACATCCCCCTGGAAGATTGTGCTTGTTGACTTTGACCATTTCAGGAGTCTCTTTATGATATTTCTAAAACAAATGTTTATATATTTCAATGTGCACTGCAAACCAAAATACTTAACTATTGTTACCTCTGAATTATTTTCTCACACTCCTCCATTTGGGAATTATGAAAGTCCCACTATAGACTCAAAATGAGAGAAGTAATGCCAGCTTTTCAACAATCTGTGCTTGTTCCAACCTCAATGTGCTCCTACTTCAATAAAAATCCAATTACCCATTCTCTCCTCCTGATGACTCAGAGACCAAACATCTCCACACTTTGGTTGAACTAGAAGGGAGTAAACGATCTCTGACCAGCCGAATCTGTGTAAATCAATGTAATTAATGCAAATCGTATTAACCATTTAATATTATCATTTGTGATGACACAGACAGCACAAGTATATACCTGAAAAAATTCAAATGTCTCCATTATGTTGCCATTGATGTGTATGTCGTGGCGAAAAAATTCATCATCAGAAGGCTTTTTACCTAAAAATAAAGGCTATTAGGACTCAGGATAGACAGACAGAGTTTTAAAGCAATAAAACAACACAAAAAACAATAAGGACTCAACCCAATACGGCCAAATTGAGCTGAGCCCTGAACATAGCACCAATCGAAGTTTTTATAACAATTTCTTATCATTTTAACCTTGTTCGATTTGCTCATTCAGCACCTGGCCATTCTGTCTATTGTTCACTCCAGTTTCTGTTTTTCTTATTCTTGATTGGTGTTTCCGATGGGAGTGTTAGTTCTGTGGAAATATGTTCTTTTATATTGCGGCGTTTTAATAAACCTTTATTTAAATAAGTATAAATTATAACACCGATATCCCTCTTTTCGGCGATAGGCGGCGACAAAGTCACAGAAAAGACAGAATAAACTTAGCTTGTTTAATGCGGCTTACGTTGCTATAAAACGACAGGGAAGACCGGTCAAATTTCATCTGTGAACCGCGGGGATTCGGTCGTGTAGAAATTGCTTTTATCTGTCACAACGGAGGTGGTGTTTGAGTCTATTCCTTCCACTCACTGAGGTCTTCAAAGCTTGGCAAGGTTCCAGCGTTCTTTTATATTGTGTCCACACGACCAAATCCCCCAGTACAATGCCAAACAAGGTAGACAAACTTAAGCTAAGCATCAGACAGTCAGATCATATAACACTTAGGCCTTTTAGGGCTGACAACAGCTGTTCTTGTCTGTCTTTATGCTTTGCCTAGCCCAGCAATTCTGAAAGCTGACACTCTGTGCTAAAGCTGGCTCAGCTCTTCATGGCATGTTACACAGAAAAAGAATGAAAAATACATTTAAAGAGATCTAAAACAGATACAGTGACACAATTCTTAATATTATAACAAACGTATTATAACAGATCACCCTTTGTCACTGGATCTGTGACAAAACAATCCCTGAGAATCTTATTCACAAAGCAAAAGGTACTCAGTCCCCCTTCACAATGTAAACAGCTCCTCAAGAATGCTTGTAACGACGTGGGGTGTAGTGCCGGTCTAGCTCCTGCTTCACTTGTCTAATACGCAAATGTAAGTAAATATTGGTAATGGTAAAAATGATAATAATAATAATTAACAGTACAATTGGATGAACAAGTACATTTACAATAGTATTACTCGATGGTGACCACTTAGTGAAAAAATCCCACCAGTGATGTGTGGATATTTCTTCAATTTCTTCTGCAGAGGTAATTACTTTTGTTTCATCTGTTTTCAATCTTACTAGTAGGTCCGTTGCTTTTTGTAACGTTACATTAAAAAGATGTTCATATTGTTTAGCATGCTCTAAAATCGCTTTATATTTCGGTAGTTCTATTTCGTAGGCAAAGCGTAAATTCAGGAATGGGTTAGCTTCTGCTTCCCAATGTATATCCTCTGTGAACGCTGGCCCCGGCACAGACAGACGGACAACATATTTTGCACCCACACACTGTTTATTTACACTATTTACACAAATATAAAAGTCACAAGCACTCACGAACCCCAGTGCTGCTGGCGCTGAATCCCCCAAAGTCCAGGGCCCACAGTTTCTGTGCCTTGCTTCCTGGCTGCCTCCTGTCCTCTCTCAAGCTCCGTCCTTCTGCCTCCCGACTTCCACCACTGACTGGAGGGAGGCGGCCCCTTTTATGGGAAGCCGGATGGGCTCCAGCTGCTTCCCGGCACTTAACGGTGGCCACACCCCTGTGTGGCGGAAGTGCCGGCTGCGCACCCGGAAGCCGTCCGTGTCTCCCCGGTCGTCTTACCCCCGGCACTTCCTGGTGTGGCGGAAGTGCCAGGCTCCCGGGATAAACAGGCACTGGAGCGCCGCCTGGCGGTGGCCACGGGTCCCTACAGGGCTGGGCTTCAAAGCCCCCTACCCGAGGCCCCCTGCATAACCAGGATGGACGCCCCCACTCGGTCTGGAGGAGGCACACGCCCTCCTCTGGTCCTCCAAGGTGTCCCGGCCGAGGACCACACGGGATAAACCGGCATCGGGGCGCCACCTGGCGGTGACCACGGGCCCCTACAGGGTAGGGCTTCCATGCCCTCGACCCGTGGCTCCCACCAGAACCAGGACGGACGCCCCCTCGCGGTCTGGAGGAGGCACAAGCCCTCCTCACGTCCTCCTGGGCGTCCCGGCCGGGGACCACACCTCCCATGTAGTTAACATGTAGGTTCTTCCATAATAGTCATCTCGTATATTACTCACATTGGTGCGACAGGATACCCCTGGGCCCTTGTAGTGGGTACCATCACTCCAAGTGATGTTATTTACTGTCACTGCACATGCAGAAGTGGTATCAGTTTGAAACACTTCAGTGGAGTTTACTGCTATTTGGCGCCAATAACAGTCTCCAGCTAAAGGATGCAAACAGGGGTGTGGCAATGTACCCACCCTTTGACATACGAACCCTTCTTGCCAGTTATAACAAAAGGCAGGTTCAACAGTATTATTATTTAGATCTATCCATTGTCTATCTACTATGGGTGTCCACCATGTTCCTCCTAGTAAAACAGGTAAGACATGAAACGGACACCAAACATTGTCTTCTTCAGCAGTGGTTGCTACCTGAACTACAGCTTGGCATATTGATTCCTCACACATGAAGGATTTAGGCTGCAACCACCAGTCTGCTGGTAATTTTAATTCGTTTCTTCAATGTTGGGGGTTTTTGAATCCCCAATCTGTCTTAAAATTTAAATACTGCTGTATAGCAATAATCTGTTTTAAATAGCAAGCTGATTCTTCATCTATGGCCCATTGGCTTTGTAAACCAGTCCATAAGGACTCATTTAACCACCCATGGTGAGTCTTCCATAATAGCAACTCCTGTATATGCCTGTCTGCCAACTCTGGCCCCCAATGAGCCAAAGTTTGCAAACTATTGGCTTGTTTCACACCAATAGATGATATTTTGTGATATATTGCTGCTATATCAGCAGTATTAAGAGATCCTAAACCTAAACCTCCTACTCCTAAACCAGTTCCTATAGCTCCCCACATGTCTCGCTTTGGCCTTCGTTTTATTTCTACCTTATGAGGAGGCCATAAGGATTGTATGTTTTACACTTATATGTCGCACCTGTACTGCGTGGTACTATATGTTCTCCTCTTGAAAACTCTCGACGTTTTATATCAAACCTACTAACATTAATGTTGAGTGCTACAGTAATTATTTTATGTGCTATCCTAGCTTTTTTACAACCTTTCATTTGTCTAAGTAATGTTGCATCAAATGGATAACCATTCCCTCTCCTAGTCTTATGAATTTCCCATAACATTACTGGTGCTTTTACATTTGTTGTTGCTTCCTGTTTAAACACATATAATATTACATCATTTTCAGGTGTTGATATTGCAGTCAGTTGTTGCCCCCCTTCAATTGTCCAACATGATAGTCCATTAGAATCAGGTTTACAGTTCATCATAGCCAACCAGACAGATACGTTATTATGCACAGTCACAGTTATTGCAGTGTCTTCATAAGTCATCACAGGTAAAGGTAACAAGTCAGGATATTCCAGTTTCATGTGAAATGGAGCCGTAGATGTCTTGTCTCGTAACTGCCAGGTACAGTTCTTGGTAAGGGTGAAGTTCAAGGTCACATACTTTTCCGTTCCTGGCGTATCAGCAGCCCAAAAGACTTTGTTATAGGGGGTGCATCGACTCCATCCGGTCCATAAACCATCTATCCCGATTATTCCACACGTGAGGATAATCTGTGTAAGGGAAAGCAGAGGGGCGACTGAGAGCCCGTTAAAAGAACCATTCTAGTGTCTCCTGGTCCTGCAGCTATTATTTCTCCTGCCCTCGGCTTTTGCCCTGCGGTTAAAACCAATACCTTCCCTCCAATTTCTCCTTTAAACTGTTCAATACTGACTAAAACAGGTGTGACTTTTCTATGTGCAATTTACATATGGCCTGTCCTTCAGCTATGTGTATGTCTTTACTGCCTTGATTTTCTAAAACTAAATACCATTCATTTAAACAGATCTCTAATGTCTCTGTTAAGCATGCATCTGTTACAAGCATTTCAACATTTATTCTCACCTCCCATTCCTTTGGCCACTGACCTGTTATTCCCAAGCTGAGTCTTTCTGAGGAGTTTAACTTGATTGTAAGTGATTTAGGTGCCCTAACCAATAACCCTGTGGGAGTTAATTCATTGTTTGCCAGTGGACTAATTGTTGTCAGGCGGAGGGCACACACAGGTGGCTCTCCTCCGACATTTTGATGTCTCATAAAAGGTGTGGACCCAGCCAACGGACGATTATTGAGATTAAATAAGGCTTGCTTTAAAACTTTAGTCCAGCCTTTAAGATGATTGTGCCCAGTTAGTTTTTTAACTTGTTCTTTCAACAGGCCATTCATTCTCTCAATAAGTCCTGCAGCCTGTGGGTGATAAGGGATATGCAGAGTCCATTGAATGCCAGCTCCTTGAGCCCACTCTTGTACGTCTCTTCCAGCAAAGTGGCTTCCTTGATCACTTTGGATTTCTTCAGGCACTCCATATGCTTGGATTAACTGGCTCAGTCCATTAAGTGTAGCTTTCTGGTCAGCTCTTGTTGATGGATAAGCTTGTAACAGTCCAGAATAAGTATCTACTGCAGTTAAAGCATATAATAGTCTATTTTCTCGTGGCAGTGGCCCAATGTAATCCACCTGCCAAATTTGTCCTGGTCCCATTCCTCTCTTCAGTTTACCAGTTGCCTTCTTCTGTAGGGGCCATTGTTTTACTTCTGTACATGTGGAGCAATTGTTCACTATTTGTTTAACAATATCAATAGTGACTGGCATACATTACTGATGACACCATTGATATGTTTTTTCTGCTCCCATGTGTCCTGAAGTTTCATGAGCCCACCTTGCTAATGATATTAAGGAAGGCTCGATTACATTTACTTCAGCATAGGTGCACAGGTCTTCATTTGCTACAGAGGCTTCTTCCAGGTTGATTTCTCGAACAGCAGCTATTAGATCAGCTTGTTGGTTATAAAGCCTCTCAAGGGATATCAGAGGGGCATGGGCATCTACATGACCAATGAGAGTTTCCCCCTTGTGCCCATTGTCCAAAGCTGCTCTCACAGTTCTGTGCCACCCCAAAGTTCTCTCCCATGAATAGTCCAAGCAGCCCTTCTCCACATTGTGATCCACACTGTTAGTCCTTGAAAAACTGCCCAGCTATCAGTATAAACAACAACAGGGAAGCTTTGATTTTCTGTTAATGCCATAGCGACAGCAATAAGTTCAGCCCATTGGCTTGATTTACCTTCCCCCTGTTGCTTCAGGATGGTCTCAGTGTGAGGTTGATAAGCCACTGCTCTCCAAAGCCTTTACCTCCTTCCACAGTTGCTGACCCGTCTGTGAACCAGCTGTTCTCCTGTTGCACTGGTGTCAAATGACTGTATGCTGGGGCTTCTTTAAAGGGCGACTCCACTACAGGCACAACAGGTGGTATGTCCTCTGGATCCTCATAAATCACAGCTCCGGCCATAGCCCCTTGTAAGGCACTTTGCCTTCAAAGTGTGCTCTGGCTTGTAAATACCATTTCCACTTGCATAAAGTCTGATTTTGGGCAGCGCCTGCTCTCGCTCCCAGGCCATTATCTCTAACCCACCCAGCAATGGGCAAGTTAGTGCGTAGCTTTACCGAGCAGGACCTGTCTGTCTCTCAGTGTGCAAAAGAGCCCAGTATGCTGTAAGAAGCTGCTTTTCAAGTGGTGTATATTTAGTCTGTGAACCTATTAGTTGTCGGCTCCAAAAGCCGATGGGGATTCGCTTGCACCCATTTTTCTGCCATACAGTAAGCTCCACGTAGCAATATTGTTCTGTTCTGTGGCTTCCAGTTCAAAAGGCAAATTAGCTTTTAAAGGTCCCAGTCCTTGGTGTTGGACTAAAGCTTCTTTAGCTGCCTCAAAAGCAACTTGTTGTTTTTCTGTCCATTCAAACTGTGCCTTTTTCTTGACAACATCATGTATAGGTCTTAAAATTAGTCCCAAATGTGGCACAAATGCTCTCCAAAAGCCCATTAAACCCACAAAGGATTGAGCTTCTTTTTTGTTAGTTGGTGCCTTTAATTTATACAAAGAGTCAATTACTTTTTGGGGCACTCGTTTTTCTGGTCCAAACCACATCATGCCCAGAAATTTAACTTCTCTGGTGGGTCCTTGGATTTTGTCTTTATTGATAGCCCATCCTCTGCTCTCCATGTGGGATATTAAAACTGGCAATGCCTTTGTTACTGATGCTTCATCCCCAGTTAACATTATATCATCCACATAATGGAAACATCGTACCTTTTCCAAATCTGAGCAGGTAGCCAGATCTCTTGCTACAAGTCCATGGCACAACGTAGGGCTGTGTAGGTATCCCTGTGGCAGTACTTGAAAGGTGTACTGTCTGTCCTTCCATGTAAATGCAAACTGATCTTGACTTTGGGTTGCAATTGGAATAGAGAAAAACGCATTAGCCAGGTCTATGACAGCATGCCACTCTCCTGCATTAGCCATGATGTCTTCTATGATGGTCACAATATCAGGAACTGCAGCAGTCAATTGCGGTGCTTTAGCATTTAGACCTCTGTAATCGATTGTCATTCTCCATGAACCATGGTTTTCTGACTGGCCACACAGGAGAATTGAAAGGGCTAACTGCAGGTCGAATAATTCCTACCCGCAATAACTCTTCCACTGTTTCTCCTATTTCTTGCAAACCTCCTGGCAAACGATACTGTTTTAAATTTACAGGTGTGTCAGGGACTGGAATTTCTAAAGGGGTCCATTTTGCCTTTCCTCTTACTATTGCTTTTACTATTCTACACATGACATTACGAATCCCAAAAGAAAATGTTCCCCATTCTGTTTGGAATGACTTTCCTGTAAGAATATCTATCCCCAGAATATATTCAGGCAATTCTGAAATAAGCACCTTAGCTTTAAAAGAGGGTGACTTTCCTATTGCTAAGTGTACTGTGATTAGTTTGCCTGGATATCTGAGCCTCCGTATCCGTTTACATTTACAATTGGTCCTGAAAAGTTATATGGATTCCCGTGAATTAAAGTGACTTCTGCCCCAGTATCCATAAGTGCCATAACCTGATGTGTTTTTTTTCCTTTACCCCAGTAAATGGTTAGCGGGACGTATGGGTGTCGGTCTCCTGCATGAATGAGCCGTACCTTCCTGCCTACAGGAGACCTGCCCTCTCCTCAATATGTTGGGCGAGGTGTGCGCCACTAGTTCGGAAAGTGAAAAAAGCGTTTCGGTTTGTGTTCGGAGTGTTTTGTTTCCTCCTCACTAGGCGGTTCGGTTGGAGGGATTCTGCCTTCGTCCTTTTCAGACTTTCTCAGAGCTTGCCATCTCTGAAAAATTTCCTCTGTTGGTTTGCCATCGATATCCATTTTATTTATTCCTGCTTCTATCAGATCACGCACCATTTTTGTACGGCTTACTCTTTGTATTGTATGCCCTGCTATGGCTCTAACTGGTCTCTGCCCAGCCGATACTGTTGCACCCAATTCATCTAACTGGCCCAATAATCCGGCCACATCCCATACTGTCTGCTGATTAACTCCGGCAAGCATAGATAATTGAGCCCCTTTTAAATGATGCGGTGCATTTTTTATTAAACGGTTTCGCATTCCGGCAGTGAAGGCTTCATTATCAGGGCCAGCAAACGCAACTCCTGGTGCAGCTTTATAAATAGCTGCCTGCACACCAATTTCTCGCAGCTGCTGAATTGCTTCAGAAGCTGAACGCCAAGATCTATCAATATTTTCTGCGTCTCTCGCGTCTGGATATGCATGTTTCATGGCGTTTACAACCCATTCCACTATTGATACGATCGCTTGATGCTGTCCCCCTCGTAATACATTTCTTAAGTTCGGATTCGTGGTGATAGAGCCTAAATGTCTATCACCCCCTTCATCCCACATACGTAAAATCCACTGCATCAAGCTCTCGCCTGGTTTCTGTCTATATTGTTTACCGAGTTCCAGAAACTCTGATTGTGTAAAATCGTGCACGGTTCGAGTTACCCTCTGTTGTCCACCGGGGTGCCCCTTGGCTTTATTTTGCACAACTGGTCTCGCATCTATAATTGTACAATTGTCATTATTAACCGTTAGCGCTTCTCCGTCCCCTTCGTCGTTTTCCCAGATATTGTCGTCACTATCTGAGTTATATATACTGCCATCCCATGTTTCTGGGTTCCAATCGCCTTGCATTATGGCTCGTACTTTAAAAGAGGAAACGGGGTGTGTTTTGCCTTGTTTACGGCGCTTAGCATGCACTAAACGGACAGCTAGCGTAGTACATTTAGCTTCCCACTCGTTTGCCCGAGACGTTGCATTTTCCATGCATTCTCGAGTAATCAGTTGCTTGTCTTGTAAGTTTTCTATTTCTTGTTTAAGTTCCCCATATTCGATGATCATATTCTGCAGTTTATGATCCAACTCACGTACTGCAGTTAATAAAAGCCAGTCGATTTCACCGGCTGCTTGTTGTTCCTTTTTTCCCCTGCGCTCCAGCCTGAGCGCCAATACCGCCTGTTGGACATTTGAAGGAGTCACTTCTCCCTCTAACTCAGGCCATGCAATTGGGGTTGTATAATTATTAAATAACTCAGCCACGGGTGTCCATGACAGTGAGCGCAACCACCCAGGAAATTGGCTGAGCCCACCTCTTCCGCTATTATCCAAAGCATATGTTTTAAAAATAGTATTCATCATAAAATTATGATTTATGAATATTAATTTTGGTTATTAAATATCGCTACAATCCTGCTCGCAGCACCAATTATGTTTCCGATGGGAGTGTTAGTTCTGTGGAAATATGTTATTTTATATTGCGGCGTTTTAATAAACCTTTATTTAAATAAGTATAAATTATAACAGCGATATCCCTCTTTTCGGCGATAGGCGGCGACAAAGTCACAGAAAAGACAGAATATACTTAGCTTGTTTAATGCGGCTTACGTTGCTATAAAACGACAGGGAAGACCGGTCAAATTTCATCTGTGAACCGCGGGGATTCGGTCGTGTAGAAATTGCTTTTTCTGTCACAACGGAGGTGGTGTTTGAGTCTATTCCTTCCACTCACTGAGGTCTTCAAAGCTTGGCAAGGTTCCAGCGTTCTTTTATATTGTGTCCACACGACCAAATCCCCCAGTACAATGCCAAACAAGGTAGACAAACTTAAGCTAAGCATCAGACAGTCAGATCATATACTCAGCAAAAAAAGAAATGTCCCTTTTTCAGGACTGTGTATTTCAACAATAATGTTTTAAAAATCCAAATAACTTTACAGATCTTCATTGTAAAGGGTTTAAACAATGTTTTCCATGCATGTTCAATTAACCATAATCAATTAATTAACATGCACCTGTGGAATGGTCGTTAAGACCTTAACAGCTTACAGAAAGTAGGCATTTAAGGACACAGTTCTAAAAACGCAGGACACTAATGAGACTTGTCTACCGACTGTGAAAAACACCCAAAGAAAGATGCCCAGGGTGCCTGCTCATCTGCGTGAACGTGCATTAGGCATGCTGCAGGGAGGCATGAGGACTGCTGATGTGGCAAGGGCAATAAATTGCCATGTCTGCACTGTGAGACGCCTAAGACAGCGTTACAGGGAGACAGGAAGGACAGCTGATCATCCTCGCAGTGGAAGAGCCCGGATCTCAATCCCATTGAGCACGTCTGGGACCTGTTGGATCGCAGGGTGAGGGCTAGGGCCATTCCCCCCAGAAATGTCCAGGAACTTGCAGGTGCCTTGGTGGAAGAGTGGGGTAACATCTCACAGCAAGAACTGACAAATCTGGTCCAGTCCATGAGGAGGAGATGTACTGCAGTACTTCAAGCAGCTGGTGGCCACACCAGATACTGACTGGTACTTTTGATTTTGAGCCTCCCTTCATTCAGGGACACATTGTGAAACATTTTAGTTTATGTCTTATGGTGTAGACTCTTTTACTGTTCATACAAATATTGACACATTAAGTTTACTGAAAGTAAAAACAGTTGAAAGTCAGAGGACGTTTCTTTTTTTGCTGAGTATATAACACAAGCCTTTTAGGGCTGACAACAGTTGTTCTTGTCTGTCTTTATGCTTTGCCTAGCCCAGCAATTCTGAAAGCTGATACTCTGTGCTAAACCTGGCTCAGCTCTTCATGGCATGTTGCACAGAAAAAGAATGAAAAATACATTTAAAGAGATCTAAAACAGATACAGTGACACAATTCTTAATATTATAACAAACTTATTATAACAATTGGTTCATTAACTAGGCAGATGTTCTTTATTCCATATTTGGTCTTTCATGGTGTCACTTCCTTTTCTAGAGTTTCATGCTATGCTATATTAGTGGCCTAAAGCTAAGCTTTAATTAAAAAGAAATATAGTATATGCTTTCATTTAATCATTGCTTGGCATGTTTGATTCGTCTTAATTTCTACACTAAAGTTAATTTCTAATATATTCTAATATTTTTGCTAATGCCTGAATTTACTAAGATTTTCTCGTCACGCATTACGTCAGTGTGACCTTGCTTACAGCAAAAGCCTTTTTTTTTCTTTCTGCTGTTTTCCCAATCCAGCTGGTTTCTTTACATGCCTCATAGAGCCATCTTCTGTCTGAGGTATCATTTCCTTAGCTTCCTAGCCTTGAACACAGGTTTTCTCAACCTCTTATCCTGTTCTAGCAGGTTTCTGTACCTCATGTTTTGTTCTTTTTCCTGTACGTTCCCAAACTAGTAATTTCTGCTCTAAGCTTAAAAATATTGCAATATAACTGATTTTTAGTTAACTATTTGCTTGACCTATCTTATTTGCTTAACATTCTAATTTATGCTTAATCTAATATTTTAGAATCTTTTAATTACTTTTTATGGCTCTTTATGTTAATTTGCTATTCTCTATGCTAATACAAAAAGTTTTCCTTCTACATGTACAACAATGACCAGAGATAGTCATTTACACGCAGCCATGCTGGCATTGTCATGCTGTCATCCACAAAGTTGTTCCTATTTACATCCAGCTGTGGTCTTAAGCTAGGTTATTCAATTAAAAACAATCTGTTATCACGCTGAAAGTAATTTCAGTCCTCCCATCAGAAAATGTCAGCACTTATCTCATTACTGCAAGCCACTTAGGTCAAGGTCACATTTTAATTTCAATGGTAG
Organism: Polypterus senegalus; assembly: GCF_016835505.1. Taxonomy (NCBI): domain Eukaryota; kingdom Metazoa; phylum Chordata; class Cladistia; order Polypteriformes; family Polypteridae; genus Polypterus; species Polypterus senegalus. The sequence continues at coordinate 159,238,199 of NC_053164.1, read as the reverse complement.
TACTCAAGCTTCTTATTGATGTTAAAATCTTCTGCCACCAGCTGGGATCCTTGGTTTGTATCAGGTCTTTCCTAATTAACAATCTGCACACTCACCACTCTGTATATGAGATGCTCCATCTCTTTTGTGCCGAATTATTACTTTGTTTGGCTATTTTCTATATTACTTTGGTCAAAGAGGCCATAATATTAATTATTTGTTCTGTATTACTTCCAAATATTTCTGTCTATACATTTCAAGTACCCCAGTTCCTAAAAACAGTGTTAGCACTATCCCACAAACTCTGTTTCTCTTATACCTTGCTCTAGTAATTTTAAAAGGTCTGCCCTATACCCTGTAAAAAGTAAAAATCTAATTTATACCATTGAATCTTAACACCCAATACCTTACAATTTGTATCCAAATATTATATGTAATCTTATTGATAAGTTCATAATACATTAATACTGACATTTGTTCTATCCTTTGTGGTCCTCCTCCAGACCGCGAGGGGATGTCTGTCCTGGTTAAGCCTCACCCTGTAGGGACCTGCGGCCACCACCAGGCGGCGCCCCAATGCCTGCATATCCCTGGAGCCCAGCACTTCCGCCACACCAGGAAGTGCTGGGGGGAAGAAGACAGGAGACACCCGGATGGCTTCCGGGTGCACAGCCGGCACTTCCGCCACACAGCGGTGTGTCCAAGGGGGAGTGCCGGTCCATCCGGGTTCCCATTTAAAGGGCCGCCTCCCTCCAGTCATCAGTGGATTTCGGGTGGAAGAGGACAGAGCTGGAGAGAGGACAGGAGGCGGCCAAGGGAGAGAGGCACAGTGACTGAGAGGCCTGAACATTGGGGAATCGGTGCAAGAGGCACTGGGGTTTGTGTGCACTGTAAATAGTATATAACTGTAAATAAACGTGTGTTGGGTGAAATACAATGTCTGCCTGTCTGTGTCCGGGTTTCAGTCCACAGTGGCGTAGTCGTTTGGATGATCCGTCTGGTACAAGACGGGGACCTGCATTAATATCAAATATGTCTGTGGACGACCTGGTGCAGCAGCGGCCCCACACACTCACCGCGGGAGCGGCTTGTGCACAACCCCGCGGGAGCGGTTAACCCCGGAGACCGCCGCCGGACCGCAGAAAGGCCATCCCCGGGTGCGGAGGAAGAAGAACAGGCGTCACCAAAGCGCAGCGGGCTCCTAGGGTCGCGCTATCGGGAAGGAAAGCCAGGCCGGCATTGCGACGCAGAAGGCCACACCGAGGCAGGGACCTCGGAGTGACGGGATCCGGGAGGTGAGTGCCCTGCCCTGCAGTAATCGGCCCTTCGGGGACGCACTTACCTTGTTTTCTACAGGGAGGGACGATCTGGATCCGCATCCGTGGCAGGAGCCGCCGGGTCACGGGCTGTCGTCAGCGCGGCAATGGCAGCAGAGGATGCTGCAAAATCGGAGCCGCTGTGGCTCGAAAAGTTGCCGCAGCTACGAAGCTGCGAGGAGGCACGTCACCGCACCCAGAGCAGGGAAGACAAGATGGCCGCGGGCCGGATGTCCCACCCGCTGACAGGCACGGGTTTGGCCGGTGTGTCTTGTGTGCCCGCCAATGATTGGATGGAGGCGGGACCAAGGAATGCCAGTCTCGTGCCTAGGAGAGACCCCAATTGGGCCAGAAGGGAGTGGCCCACAGGAGGCAGACGATGAGTGGGGCTGATCGACAGGTAAGCCCACTGCCGTCTGCCTCTCTGTTTCCACCAGCGGCTCGGCGCGAGCCGGAGGAGTCCCTTCGGCCTGCCGAGTCACCTTTGTTGCAGGTGCTGGGTGCTCTTGTTATCCGCTTGGAGCAGCTGAAGGGGAAGGTGGTCGCATCGGGATAGACGCCGCGTGAGACGGAGGATTGGTGCGACGCTGGAGCCTTTGGCAAATAAGACACCGCGGGGAAGGTAGGTTGTGCCGTCCCCGTAAAGCATGGGGCTGGAGCCCGGCCGGGACGCCCAGGAGGACCGGAGGAGGGCTTGTGCCTCCTCCAGACCGCGAGGGGGCGTCCGTCCTGGTTATGTTGGGGGCCTCGGGTACAGGGCTTGGAAGCCCAGCCCTGTAGGGACCCGTGGCCACCGCCAGGCAGCGCCCCAATGCCTGCATATCCCTGGAGCCCAGCACTTCCTTCACACCAGGAAGTGCTGGGGGGAAGAAGACAGGAGACACCCGGACGGCTTCCGGGTGCACAGCCGGCACTTCCGCCACACAGGGGTGTGTCCAAGGGGGAGTGCCGGGAAGCAGCTGGAGCCCATCCGGGTTCTCATTTAAGGGGCCACCTCCCTCCAGTCATCAGTGGATGTCGTGTGGAAGAGGACAGAGCTGGAGAGAGGACGGGAGATAAGAGAGGCATAAGAGAGATAAGATAGAGAGGCACAGTGACTGAGAGGCCTGGACTTTGGGGAATCGGGTTTGTGTGTACTGTAAATAGTATATAACTGTAAATAAACGTGTGTTGGGTGAAATACGATGTCCGCCTGTCTGTGTCCGGATCCCAGTCCACACCTTCTATATCAATTACCGCTTCACAAATAAAATTTACAACCATCATGAAAAACCATGGTTATCAAACAAATGCTACATCTTGGTTGTGTCAAGAGTCTTGCAGTTTAAACTGTATCTTCACATTATACTAATGGTTGTAGACATTTTGTCCCAAGTGTCCCTTTTCCCAAAACACTTATTTACCATCCCTTAAATTAACAATCATTCCTCCCATTTAACAAATTCCCCCCCAACTTAAACCCTATATTATAATCAATAACCTGTAATGTTTAAATTAGACTGACTTTAACTGGAAATGTAATGCAATGTAACTAAATATAGTAAGCATTGTGTTAAAATCTGATTAATATTCCAATTTAGATGCAAACATTAAACATTAAAGGAAACTTGTCTTCTCTCATCAAGTATCAATGGGCATATAAAATATTTATCTAAAAATATTTAAGCATTTACTTTTATGCCAGATGCTGACCATGTTAGGCTAATGACATTTTCTAAATGGATTATGTATATTATCACAATTTCTGTACAGGTTAAGTACTATGCAAGTTAAATTTAGAATAATCATGAATCAATTCCATTAATGAAACAATAGTTACAAATATTCAGTAAATATATATTTCTTATGAAAAGAGTTTATTTGGCTTGCTGCAATTGTAGATGATTAACTTTTCCTCCAACACCATGCTTAACACCATGTTTCAAATCCTCTTAGAAAGATTTTGCTGTAGAAAAACAGATATTAGGATGTGATTCCGATTCTTAAGGCAACAAAGATTCAAGTACCTGGTCATAATATACAATCAAACAAGTAGACAAACCAAGGTTAAAGTGTTCATTTTGATGAGATAAAAGAATGTACAGTCCCAACAACAGAACTGCTGACAGGAAGCACACATAGTTAAAGTGGAATGACAGTGGTAAGAGTAAAAGTGTCAAGTCATGAGGTCTGATACCCCAAATTAAAGGAAATCAATATCTAAAACTCTTGATTCAATGTGGTGGATGCCATATATGATTCTGGACCCATAATGTTCTTTCAGCATCAATTGTCACCAGCATAGTTGAGTTGTTAGGAGTTGGTATATGTGATCCTCTTAATTGGAATTTGAGTATGTTTTCCAGGAGTCAACTGGTCAATGGCCTGGTCCACAGCTTGATGCACTTTCTGGTATGGTGTGAAGTAAAAGGGTATCAATGCTTGAAAACTCCGAAACCAGTCCCATCAATATTACAACTGATCACAGGCACATGTTATAATTCATTTTACAGAGAACACAAATGCGTCCTGGGAAGCAAAAACAAAAGAAAAAGAAGGCAGAATGGTGTGACGGTTATTAGTTCCTCTGGACCGGTACATTCCTAATTATTTTTAGAAATGAAATCAAAATAAGCTTAAACCGTTAAGCTTCACATCCCCTTTTCCCAATTAAAGAATTTTGTTCAAGTATATGCCGTTTTGGGATTTTAAATTATCACAAAAGAAATTTATATTTCACTATGTCTAAGGCTAGCAAATATAAATTATTAATTATATTACATATATATATTATTATTAATTACTAATTATTTTCCTACATAAACTCCCTTTATTATTACAAAGATACTTAGATCAGCAGTAATTATCTTAAAATAATAAAATCTATTAATAACTCTTAACATGTCTTGAAGCTAAAACTGTTTCTATATACATGTCCCAGCTATATTTCCTTAAGCTATTATTGTACTATTAATGAAATTAACATATGCCTTTCTACCTAAAATTTTAGAATTTTCAAAGTATAAAACTAAAACTTCTATCAGCTACGTGATCATGCAAACATTAACATTCTATTCTATTTCACATTAAAAGTATATAAATTATTTATAACACAAGATGTGGATTGGAAAAGAAATCAATATACAAGTATAACTTTCACCAAATGGTTTATAATTCAAAATCTATTTGTATTTTAAATGTTTTAAAAGTATTTAGTGCAGCACTACCAGTAATATTGAGAAAGGGGGGTTCTGTTCCTTTTCTCATTTAAACATTGCAGTATTTTAGATTTTAACCCATAACTTCCTTTTAGGGTTTAGTTGTTCATGAATGTTTTTGTTGATGTCTTCGAAGATGTTTCTTGCATCCTTACCAGGATTCTGTTTCTGAAGAAAAAGATCAGTCTACCTTTTCTGCTTGTTAACCATGCTTATGTACAGTATATCTTAGTACAGAACATTAACTAGACTGAAAGCCAGTGCTTACCACCCACTTCCTTACCATCTTAGACAATATATCTCCTTTTATTTAAATTTTACTTTAAAATGTTTTAAAAAAACATTCCTTTTATCACAGTATGGCAAGTACTCTAAAGATAGGTAGTAGCCAGCCAGCCAGCCATCCATCCATCCATCCATCCATTATCCAACCTGCTATGTCTTAACACATGGTCACGGGGGTCTGCTGGAGCCAATCCCAGCCAGCACAGAGCGCAAGGCAAGAACAAATCCCAGGCAGGGCGCTAGCCCACCACAGGGCACATACACACACACCAACAAAACAAGCACACACTAGGGACATGCTATACTAAATTACGAGACTTTTTCATTGCAACTAATTATATCATTTACAGTTTGAATTCAGAGCTCTTTTAATTTAAACACCACATGCATGTTCCCAATTTTTATAGACTCTGACCAATTACTTACTTCCTTCAAAAAACACTACATATTTTCACAAATTCCTTTTAACCAATTTTATTCCCAAATTCACTTACACCTTGTTTAAGACACTTCAGTGACAGGCTGAAAATCATATTAAAGGTGACTTAAACAATCTTCAGCACATTTAAACTTACTCAGGTTTTTATTATTATTATTATTATTATTATTATTATTATTATTATTGTATATTGTTAGTATGTGGTATGTTTTTTAGTATTTAAGGGAGCTCTCTACTGAAATGGTCATGGTAAACAACTGCAATGTTCCAGGGGTATGGTGGAAGAAACTGGCTGATGTAATGTTCTTTCATGTACCTAATTAGACTTGCTAGTTGGTACATACAGTAATCCCTCGCTATATCGCGCTTTGACTTTCGCGGTTTCACTCTATCGCGGATTTTAAATGTAAGCATATCTAAATATATATCATGGATTTTTCGCTGGTTCGCCGCCTTCTGCGGACAATGGGTCTTTTAATTTAGGTTACATGCTTCCTCAGTTTGATTGCCCAGTTGATTTCATACAAGGGATGCTATTGGCGGTTGGCTTAAAAGCTACCCAATCAGAGCATGTATTACATATTAACTAAAACTCCTCAATGATATAAGATATGCTTCGTGCGTGGCGCTTGTTTGCTTCTCTTTATCTTTCTCACTCTCTCTGCCTGACGGGGTAGGTGTGAGCAGAGGGGCTGTTTGCACAGAGGACACGGACGCTCTTCTACAAAATGCCACTTTATCGCGGTGCTTCTGTATACTTAAAAGCATGTATTGATTTTTGATTGTTTGCTTTTTCTTTGCAGCTCTCTCTGACATTTTCTGCTCCTGACGGCGCTCCTTTAAAGATAAGATATATTTGCTTTCTTTTAATTGTGAGAAAGAACTGTCATCTCTGTCTTGTAATGGAGCACAGTTTAAACGTTTGACTAAAGGGTGTTATTTCATGTCTAGAGGGCTCTAATAATGTTAACAGTGTGGGAGAGTTTATAAGGGCTTAAAATATATAAAAATAACCATACAAACATATGGTTTCTACTTCGCGGATTTTCACCTATCGCGGGGGGGTCTGGAACGCAACCCTCGCGATCGAGGAGGGATTACTGTATACAGTTTTCATTACAGAATAAGTGCTGGATTCAATAAATATTGAACAATGATATAATGGAGAAATACTTTTATTTTAGGCTGGTTGTTCTCAATGCTAAAGCACCTCATGTACTTTAACCAATCAGCGTATATGCATTAATTCAGTACTGCCATGGAAATTCAATTCTAAATAAATATAACCATCTACCTGTATTGTCTGACCATTCTGATTATGCTGTAATAGACTACTGTGATGGATGCTCCCTGTTCAGCATGGTGTTGCAAGGGCAAATAAATTATGCAGATGGAGAAGCTTTTTCCTGCCTGATTACTGACTTAAAAAGGTTTTATCAAACTTGTCCTAGCAGAGGATAAGTTTCTTTCCTTAATTAATATAGTGATTTCTATCACAATCCCCACATTGTGGAACACATAGGGAACATATACCTGTATAATAATATAAATAAATAAAAAATACATAATAAGGAAAATACAGGCATGGGGAACAGACAGCTTCAAAATTATTACCTTTTTAATATCTCTGATACCAGCATGATGCATCAGCATTATTTACTCCTGAGATGTCTTGGTTAGGGACTCTTCTACTCTTTGATAATACTGACTTTCTTTTTGGCAGTGTATTTTGCTGTAATTAATGACATTGCCAATGGTGCCAGCTACCACTTTCAGTACCAGGTTGTGGCACCAGAGAGTTAGCAACTTTTACCCTAAATTACTTATGAACTGCATGCATTGAAAGCTTTGAAGTCTACAAGCCTCATAGTTAGATTTGACAAACTATGTAAAGGAGAAAACCTGATATTTGACCTTAGACAGAAAGAGGACATCATGTTCAAAAACTACTAAACCTATATATTCCCAAGTTTCCATTACTATATAATTGGCTGCCTTTTATAGCATTAAGCAGCGCCTACATAAAGCTAAAATCAAGTACTCACTTCTGTTTCCAGCTAGTAATGGTTGATAATTCTTTATTTTTCACCTCTCCAAAGCAATCTGAAGAAGAGCTAAAAAGAATGATTCTGACAGTCTTTAAAATATGAAAAGAGCATTCTAAAGGCAGGAGCAAAATTGTGTCTCTGGAATGTAAAAAAGAATGCCAGGGAGCTTGATACAATCTTTGTGTTTGTAACTTGTATTAATTTTGTATGCTTGCTCCTGTGTTACATACTTTTTCAGTATTATTTTGTTTTTTATCTGAATGGTTTAATATTATTTGAACATTTTACACAGCTTTGATATAATGATAGAATGCGTGTAGTATAGCATAGCATAATATAACATAATCAGAATACTTTTCATGCTTATGGTTCATTCATTACATATTGTACTTTATCAGGTATACATGTAGACATTAACTGGATTTTTTTTTGTTTGTTTTATTTCTTCTGTCCCGGCCAGCTGACCTTTATCATTGGAATCAGACTTACATTATGATATTGTATATAAAGAATCTACACTTCTACTAATTATATAATGTATCTATGATTCATAAGATCATATAGATTTATTTAATTTTTTCTTGTTACTTATTCATTAATGTTCTAACCTATCTATTTTTTTTCTTGTAACTTTCACTTTGACATCTTGTAAAGCACTTTGAGCTGCATTGTTTGTATAAATAAATATTGTTTTTGTTGTAGTTGTAGAAAGAAATCAGAACTAATTACAGTATTGGATATGCTTGATCTCCTAATTCATTACTCTATAGGAAAAAAATGGCTATTCAATCTCAGTTTAACCTTTTGACAACAAGAGACATGGAACAACTTATTTTTAAATCATGAATATTTCAAAATTTGATTTCAAATGATATTTAAAATCATTATCATGAACATTTAGACAAGACTAATAAGATTTTAGCGCAATAAATCCATAAGCAGGACATCCACAATTCAATAATACAAATTACCAACGCAACTGCAAATAAAATTAGGGAGCATAAAGAGATAACTAGCACATTTAAGGAGTGGTATAAGTAATTACATTTCTCTCTTTGTAAAAAGGTGAGACCTAAGCTAGGGAGTTTTTGATTAAATATAAATACCAGAGCACGATATTCTTAGTACAGAAGAAATTGATAAACCTCATTTACTTTCAGAATTAGACCATTAACGTGTCACATTTTAAATAAAATGTTTTCATCTAAGTTGGTTCCATTATTGTTAACAACATTCACAAAAGACAAGGAAAATAAAATTTACCACAAACATTATGCAGAGAATTAATTGCTGCTTTTCGAAAGAAAAATAAAGACTTACTATAATGTGCATCATAGAGACCAATTTCACACCTGAATCTTTGGTGTCTGTTAAAGAAATATGATATGGTGTTTTCCCACAATTATCTATGCCATTGGTCGTAAACATGTTAGGAGAATTTCGTAAGATTGCAGGATTCAAAAATAAGGGTAAGCAGCTCAGTTTAAGTGTACTACAAGAGCTGTCCGTCTGAAGACATAAAGGGCAAAAAAGTGCAAGAATAAAAGCAAGGAGAACAGGATTTAGAACTGGACTGCCATCCATTATAATGGGCAATGTTCAATTGCTCACAAAGAAAATAGGTGAATTGTCTGGACTCATTGTGGTTCATGGCACATACAAGTACAGTGACATTTTTATGTTTTACAGAGAGTATGGCATAAACCTGATATACCTGACACTGTTTTAATGCAGGACAGATCTCATCTAATTCAAACAGACAGAGACTCAAGGTGATATGAAAAAAAAAAACAGAACAGAACTGGTCATCTATTAGAATTAGTAATGTTCTAAATGGGAGTATATCCATCCATCCATCCATTTTCCAACCCGCTGAATCCAAACACAGGGTCACGGGGGTCTGCTGGAGCCAATCCCAGCCAACACAGGGCACAAGGCAGGAACCAATTCTGGGCAGGGTGCAAACCAACCACACTACACACACAAACACACACTATGGCCAATTTAGAATCGCCAATCCAGCTAACCGGCATGTCTTTGGACTGTGGAAGGAAACCGGAGCGCCTGGAGGAAACCCATGCAGATAGGGGAGAACATGCAAACTCCACGCAGGGAGGACCCAGGAAGCGAACCCGGGTGTCCTAACTGCGGGACAGCAGTGCTACCACTGCGCCACCATGCCCCCCAAATGGTAGTATATTACAATTAAAACTACAGTTTGTAATTCAGACATTGAAATTCTGGCTATCAGAATTCATCCATGTTATTTGCCCAGGGAGATAAGTTATCTTCCTTTTTAATCTATATATAATTCACTAAGGGCACGTAAGACACTGAGGGGAAGCAAAACACTGAGGGCACGCAAGACAGAGCCCCGCCCGCCAACTCTAACCCTCCTACCTCGTCATGGGATACGCACGACAGAGCCATGCACGCAAACTGTAAGCATCCTCCCAAGTCCAGCGTCACTCTCAAAGCACGCAACAACTCACCAAACACAGCCTCAGTCACTTTCGTCTGTGCAAAAGTCCATATGCACCTCTGAGTCACGTTGACTTTACACCGCACACAAGACAGAGAGCCACGATCGCCAACTCACAGAGCCCCGCCAACCAACTGTAACTAAGAGCAAGCAAGACAGAGAGCGGACGCAAGACAGAGAGCCACGCCCACCAACTCTAAGACCATGGGATACGCATGCATTTAGTGTATAAATGGATATAAATAATTGCATGTAAATGATTCGCCAAAATCTGTTCAATGTAAACGATACTGTTTAAAACGTGATTGTTTTTTCATCAGAAAACCCGGTTTTCACGTCTACCTGTATTAGTTTAAATGGCACTTTTACCACTCCACTCCTACCATAGGGCGGAAGTGCTGACTTATCGTGTTGACTGGGTAACACAGTGAATGCGGTGTCTATCGATATATGTCTACTAGCCGAAGCCCGTTGTAGCATACAGCGGTGTAAAAATAGGAACGGAAAACGGTGAGAAAGGAATTTAGTATAACAAAGGCTTAGGAAACCACCGTCGTAGTATAAAGAAGGAGCCAAACCAATGCCAATGGTCGAGACAGTACCTTCCTGTAGCAGGCTACGGAAAACATAGACATATATAGATAGACGCCGCATTAATTGTGTTGCCCAGTCGACATGATAAGTCAGCGGGAAACTGAGAAATGTTAGACAGGGAGGCATAAAAATAAAAAGGATGACTTTCAAACCAGGAGTGGGTTTTTAATTTAGAGGTGAAAGTCAAAAAAAGTTAGGCGGGCTTTTTACACAGTCTTCACTGCAAATGACACACAAAACACAAAGAAGCAATGTCCACAGAAATAGGGAAAAACAAAATTCACAGTCTTCTTCAATAAAAATGCAGACAGGAATATACTACACAAAAACATAATCCTTTCAATAATTAATCAGTCAATCATTATCCAACCTGCTATATCCTAACACAGGGTCACGGGGGTCAACTGGAGCCAATCCCAGTGAACACAGGGCACAAAGCAGGAACAAATCCCCGGCAAGGCGCCAGCCCAGCGCAGGGCAAATGCCCACACACCAAGCACAATTTAGGATTGTCAATGCACTTAACCTGCATGTCTTTGGACTGTGGGAGGAAACAAGAGCACCCGGAGGAAACCCACACAGACATGGGAAGTGAACCAGGTCTCCTTACTGGGAGGCAGCAGCGCTACCACTGTGCCACCATGCCGCCCCCCTTTAAATAATTAGATCTACACAATTATTTATTGTAAGAGCCAACCTTTGAAAGTTAATAGTTTAAGTAAAACTCATATTAGTGTTTGCTTAATTTGAACAGAATACAATTTTCTTTCATAGCTATAGATTATGGTATGGTATGGTTTCACCTCCTGTAAGTTAATATGAGATAGGACTTTCTTATCTATATCTGTAATACAGTGTGTTATTTAAGTCAGTGTGTGTTTGGAATAGGCACATTGCTAGCATGGACTGAAACACCCATTTGCAGTTTGTAAATGGGTTATACATACAGTTTTCTAACTGGTTCAACTGTATATGCAAACTTGGATGGAACAAGATATATACGCTTTAAACAGAACTCTTCTTTTGTATGCAATTTCAATTTGTTTCTCTATTTTTGTGTATACCTTGAATTTTTACTAAAGATTTCAAAAACAAAGATATTTTGTTTGTGGAATCATTGCAACACGTCAAGCTATTTTCAGAATCCCATGAAGCAAATTAAAGTTACCGAACTTTGGTCATTTTGGGTAAATGCAGCTACAATCCCATTTATGGAAATGTTCCACAAGGTAGCACAAAGAAAAAGTCTCCCCTGAAGACTGGCCAGAGAACAGGAAGTATTTTCACCACAAGCTGGGCTGGTTCTAGACAGGCATATATGTGGGGCAGACAGAAATGTGAAGGGGGCACATGGTGGCAATGGAGACGGGAAAGGGGTAGGGTAGGGGTGGGAGTGCTCTGGATAACTGTTTTTGTCATATAATTGGATTGCACTTTGTCAGGCCTCTACCCTAAGACATGTCCAACTTGGGTGTCCCACCTGAAGGCTAAGCTTCTGCTGATGTAGCTCTTAGGGTCACTGAGGCACACAAACTCCCTGACCACGATAAGGTGGCAATGCCTCAGGAGGAAAACTGAAAAATAAAACAAAATAAAATAAAATATTCCTCATCAGATTATAACAACTAAAAACATGGCATTTACCTTAATTGGATGGCCTATATCAAATATATTCGAACCCAACAATAACACTAATCACTATTGCCAATATTAACAAAACTAAAAAGGGTAGGCCAAGTTATAAAAAAAAAAAAAAATAATTCACCAAAATAAAATAAAGAATAAAATAGAATATCCATCCAGATCTTTACAACCAACAACATAAAATGTATCTTAATTGGATGGCCTAATTCCCAAATAAATTTGCAACATAAAGTAAGATTTAAACAAGACCTCTCAATATAGCCAGTATTTACAAAACTAAAAAGGGTTGGCATAGTAATTTAAAAAAAAAGCGATTCACCATGTCTTTTCCTACAATTCTCAAACTAATTTGTAGAATACAACAGATTTAGAACAGAATATTTTAACTTTCTTCTTCTTTTTTTGTCTTTTCGTCTTGTTTGTTTTGCAAGCAACTGAACTGCTCCACTCTCCTTTCTCCTCAGTCCACTCTACAACAACAGTCCCCTGTTTCCCTTTGCAAAAACTCTACAAATTCATCCATATCCAAGTTATTTGTTATGGACTTCTCATGGGCCAAGATCACCAAATTGCTCTTTCTTTTATGTAACATGGTGCGACGATAGGGGGTTAGGACACGTGACAAAGTGGAGAAGGAACTCTCACACAATGCTGAGGACACACCAATTACCAGGGCTGTTACACTACATACAATTTATGCAACTCAGGAAAGGCTTCCTTGTACTCCTGCAGGAGTTTACACACAGTGGACAGGTCTGTTTCCTTTGAACATTTTTTGAGCAGCATCTGTTTTGCCATAAGAACTTCATTTTTCAGACTTACAACATCTGCTATAGTGCCAGCCATCACAGCCAGAGGGTGCAACAGGGTGGGATCTAGAAATGCGCTAGATTTGGGTGCAAGACTAGATATGGCTCTCATCAGGTTAATATTCTTGTGTGAAAATCTAGTTTCCATTTCTGAAATGGCCCTGTCAAGGATGTTGAGCAGGAATCTTTTCAGAGACTGATGGGGGGAAATTGTAGGGTCACCAGAGCCTGTATGGCCCAAAGTTGAGAGCACAACACTTTGACCCAGGTGTTTGCTCATTGTTCTCCTTCTCTTTGTTGGATGTGACTCATCCTCAGCAGGAGATGACACTCCCCAACAGTTATTCTCATGGATGTTTTTTAAGGAGTCCAGTGCTGTACTAACAACCTCAGAAGCACTGCACAGATCAACTGACTGAGACTGTAGAATAGCATTTGCTGATTTTAAGACACCAAGCACCTGCACTTGGAACTTTCCAATCTCAAAGAAGTGATGCCTCTTAATTTGGCATAGCAGGCCTGATGTATCGGTGCACAGGTCAACTGCAGCATCATCATCCTCTGTCATCTCAGATAGGATAATAAGGATTTGTTCTTGATTGTCCACAGTGCACCTTGTCACCTCATAGTGGCTTGTCCATCTGATCTCAAGCAGCCTTTTCAGACAAGGTGCATCATGTTTATTGAGCACATAGTGGTAGTGAAAAAAGTTGTGGAGTGAACTAGATAGGCTAAAAAAATCTATTTGCACATGGCTCACTCCTCCGTCAAGCTGAAGAAGGAGTCCTATAGGACTTTTTTGTCCTGTGGGTCTCTGGAGGCAGCTGATAGGTACCGGCAGGCCAAGCGGAACGCGGCTTCGGTTGTTGCTGAGGCAAAAACTCGGGCATGGGAGGAGTTTGAGAGGCCATGGAGAGCGACTTTCGGACGGCCGAGGAGATTCTGGTCCACCGTCCGCGCCTCAGGAGGGAAGCAGTGCAGTGTCAACACCGTATATGGTGGGGATGGTGCGCTGCTGACCTCGACTCGGGACGTTGTGGGTCGGTGGGAGGAGTACTTCGAAGACCTCCTCAATTCCACTAACATGCCTTCCAATGAGGAAGCAGAGCCTGGGGACTCTGAGGTGAGCTCTCCCATCTCTGGGACTGAAGTCACTGAGGTGGTCAAAAAACTCCTTAGTGGCAGGGCCCCCGGGGTGGATGAGATACGCCCGGAGTTCCTTAAGGCTCTGGATGTTGTAGGACTGTCTTGGATGACATGTCTCTGCAACATCGCATGGACATCGGGGACAGTGCCTCTGGATTGGCAGACCGGGGTGGTGGTCCCCTCTTTAAAAATGGGGACGGAGGGTGTGTTCCAACTATAGAGGGATCACACTCCTCAGCCTCCCTGGAAAAGTCTATTCGGGGGTTCTGGAGAGGAGGGTCCGTCGGATAGTGAACCTCGGATTCAGGAGGAACAGTGTGGTTTTGTCCTGGTCGGAACAGTGGACCAGCTCTTCACCCTTAGCAGAGTCCTGGAGGGTGCATGGGAGTTTGCCCGACCAGTCTACATGTGTTTTGTGGACTTGGAAAAGGCATTCGACCGTGTCCCTCGGGAATCCTGTGGGGTGCTCGGGAGTATGGGGTACCGGACCCCTGATAAGAGCTGTTCGGTCCCTGTACAACCGGTGTCAGAGCTTGGTCCGCATTGCCGGCAGTAAGTCGAGCCCGTTTCCAGTGAGAGTTGGACTCCGCCAGGGCTGCACTTTGTCACCGATTCTGTTCATAACTTTTATGGACAAAATTTCTAGGCGCAGCCAGGGTGTTGAAGGGGTCCGGTTTGGTGAACTCAGGATTGGGTCACTGCTTTTTGCAGATGATGTTGTCCTGTTTGCTTCATCAGGCCATGATCTTCAGCTCTCTCTGGATCGGTTCGCAGTTGAGTGTGAAGCGGCTGGGATGAGAATCAGCACCTCCAAATCCGAGACCATGGTCCTCAGCCGGAAAAGGGTGGAGTGCCCTCTCAGGGTTGGGGGAGAGATCCTGCCCCAAGTGGAGGAGTTCAAGTATCTCGGGGTCTTGTTCACAAGTGAGGGAAGAATGGAGCGTGAGATCGACAGGCGGATCGGTGCGGCATCCGCAGTGATGCAGGCTCTGCATCGGTCTGTCGTGGTGAAAAAGGAGCTGAGCCGTAAGGCAAAGCTCTCAATTTACCAGTCGATCTACACTTCTACCCTCACCTATGGTCATGAGCTATGGGTAGTGACCGAAAGAACGAGATCGCGAATACAAGCGGCTGAAATGAGTTTCCTCCGCAGGGTGTCTGGGCTTTCCCTTAAAGATAGGGTGAGAAACTCAGTCATCCGGGAGGGGCTCACAGTAGAGCTGCTGCTCCTCCGCATCGAGAGGAGTCAGATGAGGTGGCTCGGGCATCTGATCAGGATGCCTCCTTGACGCCTCCCTGGTGAGGTGTTCCGGGCACATCTAACCGGGAGGAGGCCCCGGGGAAGACCCAGGACACGCTGGAGGGACTATGTCTCCCGGCTGGCCTGGGAACGCCTTGGGATTCTCCCAGAAGAGCTGGAAGAAGTGGCCGTGGAGAGGGAAGTCTGGGCCTCTCTGCTTAAGCTGCTACTCCCGCGACCTGACCTCGGATAAGCGGAAGAGGATGGATGGATGGATGGATCACCCTGCATGGTATGCAAGACCACTAAGTGCAGTTGGTAGTTGTAGCAGTGGATGTATGGGACAGATCTGTCAAGCCTCTTTTGGAGCAGAGCTTGTACACCACCTCTAACCCTATCATAACACTGGCTAAGTATACTGTCAGCACTGTAGCCAGCATCAGAAAGGTGTAACAGTATCTCAGTGGTGATGTACTCTGCATCAAGTTGTTGCAAGTCAACCAACCCAATAAGATGCTCCTCTGGCATGGAATTTCTGACAAACTGTATTATCACAGACAAATTTTCCACATTGCACTTATCCCTGGTCCCATCACTTTTGAGGCAAAACCCTGCAGAATCAGCACTTTCATATTTTTTCCTGACCTCTCCAAGTACCATTTCAGCCAGTGTTTGGATATCCTTAGATGTGTATTTTGCATATTTTGGGATACCCTTAGCAATAAGGTTCTCTAAGGTATATGTATGTATATGTGTGTATATATATATATATATATATATATATATATATATATATATATATATATATATATATATATATATATATATATATATATATATATATATATATATATATATATATATATATATCTATCTATCTATCTATCTATCTATCTATCTATCTATCTATATATACTATATATATATATACTATATATATATAGTCACGCACGAGTGCATCAGGAGCAGTTGAAAAACCCGACATGCACTGCAGAACAGAACAGCGGCCTGGGGAACGAAGGCAGCGTACTAACCTCTCTCTCGTTTCATAGAAAGGACAAGGCAAGGCAGCCATAAACCAGCCCGGAGTGTAAACAGAACGGCACTTCCGGGTTCCCGTCTTCCCTCTGGTTCCAATGTGATGACGTCAATCTCCCATACACCACCATGCCTACCCAGCAACCATTACGTCTGATTTCCGGACCCTCCCTTTAAAAATGTCCCTCCAACCCTCCATTTTTGTCTTTTATTTTGTTGATGCATTATATACACATACATACATACATACATACATTTATATATATATATATATATAGTAAAAAGAAGCGACTCGACATTCGTAGAAAAAGGTTTGGGGCAGCCACCTGTATAATATTCCTAGCTGCAAAGGATTCTTTTAAGTACAGTTAATGATGTTGATAGTACGGAGTCCAAAACAGAACTGGTGAAGGTTTGAAAAGATGGCGGTTTTAAATGGTCAGACAGGAAGTGATGTATGTTAACTGGAAGTGATGTAGGTTGACTGGAAGTGATGTTTCTCTGACATCAGCCTGGGAGCCGGGACCAGAAGTGACAATCTTCTGGGTGCCGGAACTGGAAATGACGTTCTTCTAGGCGCTGGAACTGGAAGTGACATTCTTCTAGGCACCAGAACTGGAAGTGACGTTCTTGATTCAGATAGGTTTTACCGCGGCTCGTCTGTAGAGATAGCAGGAGAAGGTTTAATGCACCCTGCCCTCCCCTGGCCTGGCGTGGAATTACCTTTACTTGGTCCACACAACGTCCTCCTATTCGCACGTGTGTGACAATATATATATATATATATATATATATATATATATATATATATATATATATATATATATATATACAATACAATACAATACAGTTTATTTTTGTATAGCCCAAAATCACACAGGAAGTGCCGCAATGGGCTTTAACAGGCCCTGCCTTTTGACAGCCCCAGCCTTGACTCTCTGAGAAGACAAGGAAAAACTCCCAATAAAACCTTGTAGGGAAAAATGGAAGAAACCTCGGAAAGGCAGTTCAAAGAGACCCCTTTCCAGGTAGGTTGGGCGTGCAGTAGGTGTCAAAAGTAGGGGGTCAATACAATCCAATATACACAACAGAACAATTCCTTAAGACAGCATAATAAAAATTTTAGAATTACGGTTTAACAGTAGATGATATGACATAATTAGGTTTCGATATTTTTAGAGTCCTGGAGACCTCATCCATCTAGCTGCATCTCCATTTGGCCATGCCACGGCTGAAACATTGCTCCGATGAAAGGACCTCTCTTTCCCATGATTCCTGTGATCCTCCATCAGGGATGACTTTACCATAGGCAGGCAAACAACTTGGCAGGTGGGCCGTGGCACCAATGGCCACATTTGGGTACCGAGAAAAGAAACAGAATAGGTGAGGGTTAGTATTCAAATATAATTATCATGTTACTTATGTTATAGTGCTAATGACTAACAACAGAGATGCAGTATGTACAGTTAATCAGCAGCTCTAGTCAGGATATGCTAAACTGAAGTAGTGAGTCTTCAGCGGGATTTAAAGGCTGAGACCGAGGGGAATCTCTTATGGAAGCAGGAAGACCATTCCACAGTTTAGGGGCCCTGTAACTAAAAGCTCGACCTCCCACTGTTATTTTATTAATCCTTGGAATCCTAAGCAGACCGGCATCTTGAGATCTTAATGTGCGCTCAGGTTTGTAAGTCATGATAAGTTCAGACAAGTAAGCCGGACCTTGGCCGTTTAATGCTTTATATGTTAAAAGGAGGATTTTGAAATCTGCCCTAAATTTAATTGGGAGCCAGTGTAAAGATTTAAGAACTGGGGTTATGTGTTCATATTTTCTTGTTCTTGTAATAATTCTTGCAGCGGCATTTTGGATTAACTGGAGGCTGTATAGAGAACAGTTTGAACAGCCAGTGAACACCGCATTGCAGTAGTCAATCCTACTAGAGATAAATGCATGAATTAATTTCTCACAATCCTGTTTATTTAGAAAGCGCCTTAATTTCCTAATATTTTTAAGATGGAAAAAACATGTTTTGGACAACTTTGTAATATGCGCTTTAAATGACATGCTAGAGTCAAAGATAACTCCTAGATTGCGGGCTGATTCAGTAAAATTAATTGGGATTCCAACTGAGTTAAATGACGACAAAATATTGCTGTGATCAGCGTCATTCCCTCAACAATTAACATCTCTGTTTTATCTGTATTTAAAGACAAGTAGTTCTCATTCATCCATTCCTTTAATTCACTAACACAACTAATTAAAGACAACATCGGAGAAACTTCATTTGATTTAAATGAAAGGTATAATTGGGTGTCATCTGCATACGAGTGAAAATTAACATTATGTTTCCTAATGAGAGATCCCAGTGGAAGCATGTAAAGTGAAAACAGTAAAGGTCCCAGTACTGAGCCCTGCGGGACACCATATTCAACTTCTGTGTATAATGATGGAGTACTGTCAGCATATTTCTGTACATATTGGAATCGATTTGATAAATAAGAACTGAACCAAGCGAGCACGGGGCCTGTAAGTCCAACATCGTTTTCTAGCCTGTGCAGTAAAATAGAATGGTCAATGGTGTCAAACGCTGCACTTAAGTCCAACAACATAATTACAGTGGAATTTCCTTCATCAGAGGATATCAGAATGTCATATATATATATATATAGTGTGTGTGTATGTATATATTGTCAAGCTTGGGTCACAAAGTTGCACAGGAGACTGGAAAAGGGATCGGGTTTCCAAGGTACAAAATCTTTATTGTAGAACTAGCAGGTACAAACATAAGACCTTATTCAGAAGGGGACTGTCAACAGCAGAAAAGCACACTGGTTACAGCTGTCAAACTTGGCGGTCCAGCTCCCCTCTCCAGGTCAAAAGAATGTAGTCCTCCTCATCAAGCGGGTTCAACGTCTTGAAAGTAGTAACTGGAGCAGTCACAGTCTGAGGGAGAAAGGACAAGAGAGTGAGCCATTAGGTTGGCCAGGGCTCGGGCTTTTAAACATTCTAAACCTTGTGTGAGAAACATCTTGTGCAGTAAGCCTGCGAGCCTGCAGCTGATCCCACAAAGGGGACAGGTAAGAGTGTGTTTGTTTCTCACTGAAATACTGCTTATGAGGGAGTTTCTGAAGGGCAACTTTGTTTTTTTGCCATAGGTTTACTGTTTAAGAGAGACAGCTCGAAGTTAAAAGTGTAAGAGCGTGCAGCTGGTAACACTATGCAGGAGGAAAAATAGAGTTGGGGAACTACTGAACTAGTGAGTGATGGTCGCTACTGTTATAGGCAACTAACCGGTGGCGACACCAGTCACTGTATATATATATATATATATAAATATATATATATATCTATACTAATAAAAGACAAAGCCCTCACTCACTCACTCACTCACTCACTCACTCACTCACTCACTCACTCACTCACTCACTCACTGACTCATCACTAATTCTCCAACTTCCCGTGTGGGTGGAAGGCTGAAATTTGGCAGGTTCATTCCTTACAGCTTCCTTACAAAAGTTGGGCAGGTTTTATATCGAAATTCTACGCGTAATGGTCATAACTGGAAGCAGTTTTTCTCTATTTACTGTAATGGAGATGAGCTTCAACGCCGTGGGGGAGTTTCATGTGACATCATCACGCCTCCCACGTAATCACGCAGTACATAGAAAACCAGGAAGACCTCAAAAAAGCACTTAAGAAAACATGCATTATATAATTGAGAAGGCAGCGAAACAATAAGAAGCGGCGAGTGACATATACAACCATATTCATGAGTTCTGCTACTTCGGAAACAAAGCACGATGTAAACCTACACTTTAAATTAAGTTCATAGACAGGCTGCGCTGGCGTTTGTAATTTAGTGCCCACCCATATAAGGCCGTCCGTCAGCGGCAATCCAATAGCAAACTGCCACGGGTAAATATTCACGGGTGAAGGACTGTGCTTATGGAGAGGAAGATGAGATGGTCAGGGTGGTGTTTGACACAAACTCAGCGAAACTGCGAGAGAAAGTTTTAAGTGCCAGGACTAAGGTAACATTAAATACAGCCATGGACATAGCACAAGATGGCACCAGCACAGCTGGGAACCTTCGATGCATGTACACCGAGTGGCTCACGTGAACTGGACGCAGTGCACAGATAAAAGCAACAGTTCCAAAGAGCGCTGAACAAAACCGAATTACACAATTGAAAAGGCAGCAAAAAATATGAAGCGTTTGATACATACAAGCATATTCATAAATCCAACTACTGCAGAAACAAAGCACACGTTGGAAAAAGTCAATGTCCCGCTAAAGGAAGACAGTGTAAAAAAAACCCGTGCATGCAGTGTGTCAGGTCTCAGATAAAGAAGAAGACGAGCTGTTTATTGATGCAGTAAGAAACGAATCGATGAATGAAACCTGTCATCTTTACAACGATTGACAAACACGGAATGTAACTTGAACACAACACATCCTACAAATACGAACCTGATTGAAAGAAATAATGATAATCAAATCCTTGATGACAGCAACACTCAGTAACACTCACAAAACAAATACTGTATATTGACAGTCATGTTACGTTATTTTTAAAATGTTCCCTTTTCTTTTTCTAGCTTTTTTAACACACTACTTCTCCGCTGCAATACGCGGGTATATATATATGTATATATATATATATATATATCCCGATCTACATACTCGAATAATGGATACTTTATTCGCCATCAATGATTGTTTTGGTAAAGCCATACTCGATGTAATCATTAGATGAACGGTAAAAAAGTAAGAGCAAGGGGAGGATGACTTATTGAGGCATGCAGGCTTTAGTGTGCGTCAACTCTATCTGAATTGCGCGATCACATTTGAAAAAATATATCTTTTCAAGTTCTATTTAGTCCATATGTGTCAAACTCAAGGGCCGCGGGCCACATCCGGCCCGGCGTGTAATTATATCCAGCCCGCGAGATCATTTTATATACTGTATTATTGTTATTAAAGCCCGGGTATATGAAGCGCTGGTAACACAATAAACTACAGATCCCATAATGCAGCGCTTCAGCTGCCTTGCCGAACACTTACCGCGTTAATCAAGTCTAGCTTATGATGCTGCAAGTTATTGCGAAGCTAGCTCACACGATGCTGAAGAGAAAAGTTGATTCTGAAAATAGAGCCTTTAAAAACCGATGGGAGGCTGAGTATATGTTTACTGAACCCGTGTGTCTCATTTGTGGAGCTAATGTGGCTGTAATTACAGAATTTAATCTAAGACGGCACTATGAGACAAAACATCAGGGAGTTCTGTGTTGTGGAGATTCTCAGGATGGATTGCAGGTGCTCATCAGTGAGGCTGAAAGACCTGAATGCAATGCAGAAGATACAGAAAGCAGAAGAATTAAATAAGAATCTGACACTTCAGCGGACGTTTTACCCATGCACAATCACAAAGTGATTTCAAGTGAAGTTGCTTTTATGGGAGACACAAATGCACCAGTGCAACTTTCCCTGTTGCCAAGTAATGTTAAACCAAGTCGTCACTACGGTGTTCCCAAATACGCACTTTGCTGATAAACCGAGCGCACTGAGTTTGCACGGCGCTTTGGTGACTTTGAAGAACAAAAAAAGTCCGTCTACATGCGGCTCGAACCTTGTGCATGTTTGGTAGCACATATCTGTGTGAGAAGCTCTTCTCAGTGATAAAGAATAACAAAACAGCACACAGGAGTCGCCTCACTGATGAGCACCTGCAATCCATCCTGAGAATCTCCACAACACAGAACCTCACACCAAACATAAATTAACCTGTTGCCAAAAATAGATGCCAGGTGTCCAGCTCTAAAATGACATATGAGCAAAGACAACTTAATGATTTGATTTGTTATTGCTGAAAGGAACACATTTTATTTATATTTCCAGGTTTTGTTATGCAGCATGTTCATATTTGAATTTGTATAATTTTGAAAGGATATATTTTTATGGAGAGCAAAATCTTTTGGGATATTTAAAATCTAAGTTTATTTTTTATATAAATTTACATAAGAGTAAAGAAATTTGAATGTTTGTTCTTTTAAGTTATTTAAGGTTTGAGTTGAATTATTCACGAATAATATTCCTGTCTGTTTTTACCATTCCTACCAAAGATATTTCTGTCGACTAAATAAAAATTCCTTCTATTTAAAATTTAAATAGAACTTGAACAAATACGATAGTTCATAATATCCACGCAGACTTGCACGTAAGAGCGGGAGTTATCCGTTTTAACAAGCAGCATACTGCACTGATACGAAATAGCTGTGTGTGTATATATGTAGATATGTATGTATATGTATATATATGTTTATATATGTGTGTGTGTATGTATATGTATGTGTATATATGTTGATATATATATATATATGTGCATATATGTGTATATGTATAGATATGTATATATATATATGTTTATGTGTGTGTGTGTGTAAATATATATATATATATTTATATATATATATATATATATATATATATATGACAGCAACACTCATCACTCACAACAGTGACAAAACAATTACATTGACAATCATGTTACGTTATTTTCAGAATGTTTCCTTTTCTTTTTCATTGCTTCTTTAACACACTACTTCTCCGCTGCGAAGCGCGGGTATTTTGCTAGTATATATATATATATATGTGTGTGCACAACAAAAGAAAACATATACAAAAATAGGGTACAAGTTGCAGTGCTTCATAAACTTTAAACCTGAGCTACACCACGACTCGGTCAAAAGAGAGACTCCTATATGCAGGAAGTGCTTTTTATACTCACTCCCATTTTGCTGACCTATACTGAACAACAACAACAACAGCATTTATTTATACAGCACATTTTCATACAAGAAGTAGCTCAAAGTGCTTTACATACTGAAGAAAAGAAAAATAAAAGACAAAATAAGAAATTAAAATAAGACAACATTAGTTAACATAGAAAAGGAGTAAGGTCCGATGGCCAGGATGGACAGAAAAACAGAAAAAAAAACTCTAGACAGCTGGAGAAAAAAAATAAAATCTGCAGGGAATCCAGGGCACGGGACCGCCCAGTCCCCTCTGGGCATTCTACCTAACATAAATGAAATAGTCCTCTTTGTAGTTCTCACAGAGTCACTTGATGTTGAAGCACCCCAATCAAGTTCAAACAACTTCTGATTACATATCAAGCATAAGTTAATACCTCTCCTTCTAAACCTGTGCTTAGGCTAACCTCCGGATTTCTTTTACTTTCAGTTGTAAACTCAACCCTCTTTTTTCTTACTTCAGCAGTGGGTGGTGGTGAGTTGCTAGTGAGGAACTGATTCCAGTTTCTCCCATCTTCGTTAAGGTCTGATTAAATCGTTCTACTAAACCACCGATGATTTTAGATGTTTAATTTGGAGTAACTTAGCCACCTCCTTGAACATTTCCGAAGTGAAGGGAGTACCTTGGTCTGTTAATACCTCTTTGAGAATCCCTACATGAGCGAATATCCCTATTAGTTCCTGTGCGATGATTTTTGAAATTGATGAGCGCAAAGGAACAGCCTCTGGAAATCGGGTGGCATAATCAACCATTACTAAAATATGTTTGTGTCCTCTTAAGGAGGGTTCTAAAGGACCTACGAGGTTGACACCGACTTGTTCAAAAGGAATATCGATAAGGGGTAGAGGGAGGAGAGAACTCTGTCCCTCCTAGGAATCTGAAAAAGTTTGCATTCGGGACACAAAGCACAAAACCACTGGACCTCCTCATTAATCCCAGGCCAACAAAATCTGAGTTGAATTCTCTCCAGTATTTTTTCGGTGCCTAAATGGGCAACTAGAAGATGGGCATGCACTAGTTCACATACTTGCCGCCTATATGTACGTGGAACAAAGTACAAGCCAGGGCATTCGTGGAAAGGATCAATGGACACCTGTCATTAACTGAAACAACTGCATTCCTCACAAAATATGAGGGAATCATTGTTCCATTGCTCCCTTTTAAAGGAGGACGGTGTTAACAAGAATTGGGAGGCTAGGCTTTGTATGGGATATGAGTTTCAGTCTGCACAATCTCCACGGCCGCGGATGTAACAGCTGTAAAGGTTAATGGGACAATAATCCCTTCACACTGAGTAGCTTCCTGGGTCCTAGTGGCTGTTGAACACGTCATGGAGACAGTCGGGAAAGGAATATTCCTATCCATTATTAAGCCCAACTTATTTTAAGGTGTAGAAATGTTTTTACCGCTTTTACTTTAAGACCAATCTCTTCACAGTATAACTGGATAGGGGGGGATCAGGCAGAACCGCCATAGTTAAGTGCTTCATACTGTCGTATACTGTGATTATACAGGAGGTGGACTTATAATATCGGACATCCCCAAGTATACATTTCAAACTGGTCTTTATTTTAAGCCACTGTAGCGGGAAAACAGAGCAGAAAGCAACAATAGATATGTTACTCCCGGAATCAAACATTGCTCTTACTTTGTGCCCATTGATAATAACTACACCTGTGGAAGGATGACATAAGGGGTTAACAACAGCACAATACGTCTCCCCTCTCATCAGTGTACAGTTCATGGGCTCTCCTGTTAACGGGCAAGCTGGAGATAAGTGTCCAACCTCCCCACACTTGAAACAGAAGGGTAGGCTAAATTGCCTATCTCTTGATCGGACAACAGGCTTGGGTGCTCGCTGGGTGGGCTCAGGAGCTGCCCCACGTACCTGTCGGGTTTGGCGAGCCAACCATTCTGAGTGCTCCGGTTTACAGGCAACCCAATGACATTTCACTATTTCGATCTGGGTATCCATGTTATCGAAGTGTAGTTTCCAGACCTGATGGGCAATATTTTCAGGGAGGGCATACACGAAGGTATCACATGCCAATAATTTGGCCATTTTCTGGGCAGAGTTTAAGTCTGGCACTACCTTACCCCAGACTTCAAAGGCCTGCGTACAGATTGGCCGATCTGCATCGCACCACCATTCCCTTCATTCTGTTGCCTGCTGTACCAGTGAGACACCGTAGCATTTAAAAACCTCTGATTTTAGTGCATCATAATCAGCTGCCTGCTCCTCAGTTAACTCATAATAAGCCTTCTGCGCCTCACCTTTCAAGTAGGGGGCCAGTAGGAATGCCCATTCCAACCTCAGCCAAGTGTTCAGTTTAGCAGTATGCTTGAAAATTAAAAAATAGGTCTCAACATTGCCCCCCTCAGTTAAAAAAAGTTAACTGAGGAGGTAGTGACTAAGCGGCCTCCGTCCGTACAGTGGCTGCAGCCTGTGCTTCTGATCCTCCAGTTGGGTCCTTGTTTCTCCCATCTGGACGTTGAGAGTACGGAGTTCAGCCATGATGGCGTTCAAAACAGTGCTCAGGTCCTATTCTTCAGTCATCTTTTACGAACATTGTATCCTGCCCGCTACACCAATTGTGGTCAACAGAGTGAAGCTGCAGACCGCAATACCTCTAATGTCAGGCATGGAACACCCTCCATATCACGGAACACAGATAGTGTCAATCACGGAACGCCCTTGACAGAGTACTCCATGTAATGACGTGATTATCGTAAGGCCCTTTCCCAGCGTCACCTGCGTTATGCCCTCTGATCTGCGAGACAGTATTGATATGCTCGTTAAACAGTATGCTGCAGTTGTACAAATTACAACAGTTTCTATTTGGACAAACATAAATGACTTCCAGTCTCATACTTATGCTATCCAACCATTCTAAGCACTTTGCCAATGTAGTTGGTTTTCTTTTTACTATTTTGAATGGTTGTTCATTATGCTTTCTCCTGAACCATTTTATAGTAAAAGTAACAAATCTTATAACCATTTAGTGTTTCAAACAGAATGTTTCAAACAGAATGTACCTCATGAAACCCAATCCTAGAGATTTTCAATCTATAAATATATTTCATATTCCCACTAGCAAATTATAACCATGTGAAACAATATTAGGTTAAATAATTTTTAAAAGGTTTGCAAAAACAGTGCTACATATAAAATTAGTTTTAAAATTTACTGGGAAACATTTAAGGAAACAGTCATGTATTGATTGATTTGATCCATCAATGTTTTCATTACTAACAGCTGTATTATGTGTGAAATACTGTATGCCGTCCATATCATTTGAATGTGACAGCCAAGAAATTTTACATTTTATAATAACTTTTGAGTTTGAGACAATCGTGATTGTTCTTAAACCTTTTTCGTGCAACATTTGGCTTTAACCACCCTCTGCAGTGACCCAAGCATGTGTGCCCTACCAGGATGTGATGCAGCCAGTGATGATGGACTCCAAACAGCAACGGCGAGACATCTCAGGAAGGCATTGATGAACCTGGCAATAAACAAAACGTGCTGTTCGCTCATCAATTCATCAGTGATTGTTACTGTACAAAATTTAAACAAGCTCACCATTTCCACAGCACCCCACAAAAACAAACCACAGCTTAAACCATTCTCTGAAGTCTATGACCTGCTCCTTAATTTTTGGATTGTCCTGGGACCACTGAGTCAAGCAGATAAACCTCTTGTCTGCAAGCAATTTAATCATTGGTGGTGATCAGGCCTATGGCGGTGATGTCAGTAGCATTTTTAATGATGGAGCTGGTGTGATGTCCAGACACACAGTCACACTGGGGGATTAGCACACTGCCTGGGTGACAGGTGAGCATAGAAGATATGATGCTGGCAATCTGTAAAGCCGAGGTCTGTTTAATATGAAGTCCAATATCCAGTTCTGTTGGCACAACAGTGTTGAATACTAAGCTATTGTCTATAGACATACCTCTGAAAGAGCAGTTTTTACATTATCAAGATGCGCCAAGATGATACGAAGTATAAGACCTAACTGCTGTACCAGTATGCATTATGGCGATAGTGAAGTGAAGCAAAGTTATGTACAGTTATGCTTGAAAGATTGTGAACCCCTTAGAATTTTCTATATTTCTGCATAAATATGACCTAAGACATCATCAGATTTTCACTCAAGTCCTAAAAGTAGATAAAGAGAAACCAGTTAAACAAATGAGACAAAAATATTATACTTGGTCATTTATTTATTAAGTAAAATGATCGTATCTATACTAATAAAAGGCAAAGACCTCACTGACTGACTGACTGACTGACTGACTGACTCAATTCATCACCAATTCTCCAACTTCCCGTGTAGGTAGAAGGCTGAAATTTGGCAGGTTCATTCCTTACAGCTTACTTACAACAGTTAGGCAGGTTTCATTTCGAAATTCTACGCATAATGTTCATAACTGGAACCTACTTATGTACATATATGCTGGCCATAGCCGCAGCTCGGTTGCCATGTGAGGCGGAGTTAAGTCCCTCATCGTCACGCCTCCCCCCACCCCCCCGTAATTAAGTGCCTGCCCATATAACACCGTCCGTCACTGGCAATCCAATAGAAACAGTCTACCGCTAAATATTCATGGGTGAAGGGCTGTGCTTATGCAGACGAAGATGAGATGGTCAGGGTGGTGTTTGGCAAAAACTCAGCGAAACTGCGAGAGAAACTTTTAAGTGCCGGGTCTTAGCTAACATTAAATAAAGCCATGGAGATCGCACGACATAGCACAAGCACAGCTGAGAACCTTCGATGCATGTACACCAAGCGGCTCACGTGAACTGACTGTGAACGCAGTACGCAGACAAAAAACAGCTCCAAAGAGCGCTGAACAAACACTGCATTACACAATTGACAAGGCCACATCAAGTGAGAGACGCATACAAGCATATTCATAAGTGCAGCTACTGCGGAAACAAAGCACACGGTGGAAAAAGTCAATGTCCAGCTAAAGGAAGACAGTGTAAAAAAACCTGTTTATTGATGCAGTAAGAAAGGAATCCAAGAATGAAACCTGTTATCTTTACAAAGGTTGACAAACATGGAATGTAACTTGAACACAACACATCTTCGAAATACGAACCTGATTGAAAGAAATAATGATAATCAAATCCTTGATGACAGCAACACCCATAACAGTCACAAAACAATGACATTGACAATCATATTACGCTATTTTTAAAATGTTCCCTTTTCTTTAACACACTACCTCTCCGCTGCGAAGCTTCGCCTCTAGCGCTGACGTCCGAGGTTCGATTCCCGAGAGAGGGTGCAGTGAGTGTGTACGCCTGATGAGCCCAGAATTAGGGCGAAATGCGTGTCACATACTCTTTGCATTATTTGACAGTAAAACTATTATATATATATATATATATATATATATATATATATATATATATATATATATATATATACTGCTCAAAAGAATTAAAGGAACACTTTTTAATCAGAGCATAAAGTCAATGAAACTTATGGGATATTAATCTGGTCAGTTAAGTAGGAGAGGGGGTTGTTAATCAGTTTCAGCTGCTGTGGTGTTAATGAAATTAACAACAGATGCACTAGAGGGGCAAAAATGAGATGACCCCCAAAACAGGAATGGTTTAACAGGTGGAGGCCACTGACATTTTTCCCTCCTCATCTTTTCTGACTGTTTCTTCACTATTTTTGCATTTGGCTACAGTCAGTGTCACTACTGGTAGCATGAGGCGATACCTGGACCCTACAGAGGTTGCACAGGTAGTCCAACTTCTCCAGGATGGCACATCAATACATGTCATTGCCAGAAGGTTTGCTGTGTCTCCCTGCACAGTCTCAAGGGCATGGAGGAGATTCTAGGAGACAAGCAGTTACTCTAAGAGAGCTGGAGAGGGCCATAGAAGGTCCATAACCCATCAGCAGGACCAGTATCTGCTTCTTTGGGCAGGAGGAACAGGATGAGCACTGCCAGAGCCCTACAAAATGACCTCCAGCAGGCCACTGGTGTGAATGTCTCTGACCAAACAACCAGAAAGACTTCATGAGGGTGACCCAAGGGCCCCATGTCATCTAATGGGCCCTGAGCTCACTGCCCAGCAGCATGCAGCTCGATTGGCATTCACCATAGAATACCAGAATTGGCAGATGCACCACTGGTGCCCTGTGCTTTTTACAGATGAGAGCAGGTTCACCCTGAGCACGTGACAGAAGTGAAAGGGTCTGGAGAAGCCATGGAGAACATTATGCTGCCTGTAACATCATTCAGCATGAGCAGTTTGGTGGTGGGTTAATGATTGTCTGGGGAGGCATATCCATGGAGGGTCACACAGACCGCTACAGGCTTGACAAAGGCACCTTGGCTGCCATTAGGTATCAGGATGAAATCCTTGGACCCATTGTCAGACCCTATGCTGGTACAGTGGCTCCTGGTGCACGACAATTCCTGGCCTCATGTGGTGAGAGTATGCAGGCAGTTCCTGGAGGATGAAGGAATTGATACCATTGACTGGCCACCACACTTTCCTGACCTAAATCCAATAGAACACCTCTGGGACATTATGTTTTGGTCCATCCAATGCCACCAGGTTGCACCTCAGACTGTCCAGGAGCTCAGTGATGCCCTGGTCCAGATCTGGGAGGAGATCCCCCACAACACCATCTGTCATCTCATTAGAAGCATGCACCGATGTTGTCAGGCATGTATACAAGAACACAGGGGCCATACAAAGTGCTGAGTACAATTTTGAGTTGCTGCAATTAAATTTTGGCAAAATGGACTAGCCTGCAACATAATTTTTTCACTCTGATTTTTGGGGCGTCTTTGAATTCAGTGCTCTGTAGGTTGATCATTTTCATTTCCATCAAACGATGTGGCATCCTTTTGTTCCTAACACATTACCCAGTCTATATCAGTATAGATATCCAGGAGGATTTCTTTTTCCCATTGAGATCTGATGTGTTTTCAAAGTGTTCCTTTAATTTTTGAGCAGTTTTATATATATATATATATATATATATATATATATATATATATATATATATATATATATATATATATATATATATATTATACAGTATATATATACACACACACACATACAGATATATCAGCGCTTCCTGATTCATTTTACCCTCGCACCCCCTATGACTGCCGAGGCCGATTTTGCACCCCCTTGGTTTGAGAAAAAGTATGAAAAAATATGAGGTTAATGCATAGAAACAGATCACCAATTGAAGCTTTATAAAAATAGATACTTTATTCGCCATCAATAATTGTTTTGGTAAAGCCATGCTCAGTGTAATCCTCCTTCCATTTTCTAATTTTTTGTGACTAGCCATGATTAAATGAACGGTAAAAAAGTGAGAGCGAAGCAACGGTGACTTATTGAGGCAGGCAGACGAGAGCACAATAGCACGCGGGCTCGATGTGGTGCTTGTCAAGTCGATCTTAATTGCGCGATCAGATTGAAAAAAATATATCTTTTCAAGTTCTATTTGGATATAAGTAGGTTCTATTTAGTCGTCAGAAATATCTTTGGTAGGAATGCAAGATGAATTTAGTCTTTAAATTTCTATGGTGAAAAAAAATGTATGCAATGATGACTAAATTTAACTTACATTCCTACCAAAGATATTTCTGTCGACTAAATAAAAATTTCTTATATTTAAATTTAAATAGAACTTCAACAGATACGATAGTTCATAATACCTACGCAGCACTAAGTGCGCGTAAGAGCGGAAGTCATCTTTTTTAACAAGCAGCGTATTGCACTGATACGAAATACCCTGCCCATTTAATTATTTAGGAATGGCTAGATAAATTAAGATTTTGTACAAATAATGTTTTTAATTTTTCTTCCTCGATGGATTCTGGCACCCCAAGCAACAGTTGCTCGCACCCCAAAGGGTATATATATATATGTGTGTGTGTATATATATGTGTGTATATATGTAGATATGTGTATATGTATATATGTAGATATATATACTGTATATATATATGTATATGTGTATATGTATATATATGTTTATATATGTGTGTGTGTATGTATATATATATATATATATGTACAGAACAGGCCAAAAGTTTGGACACACCTCCTCATTCAATGTGTTTTCTTTATTTTCATGACCATTTACAGCACTCCATCACTCTCCTTCTTGGTCAAATAGCCCTTACACAGCCTGGAGGTGTTTTAGGGGTCATTGTCCTGTTGAAAAATAAATGATCGTCCAACTAACCTGACTTCTGCACAACACAACTGCTGGTCCCAACCCCATTGATAAAGCAAGAAATTCCACTAAATAACCCTGATAAGGCACACCTGTGAAGTGAAAACCATTTCAGGTGACTACCTGTTGAAGCTCATCGAGAGAATGCGAAGAGTGTGCAAAGCAGTAATCTGAGCAAAGGGTGGCTATTTTGAAGAAACTAGAATATAAAACACGTTTTCAGTTATTTCATCTTTTTTTGTTAAGTACATAACTCCACATGTGTTCATTCATAGTTTTGATGCCTTCAGTCATGAAAATAAAGAAAACACATCGAATGAGGAGGTGTGTCCAAACTTTTGGCCTGTACTGTATGTGTGTGTATATATATATATATGTATGTGTATATGTATATATGTTGATATGTATGTATATGTATATATATATATATATATATGTTTATATGTGTGTGTATATCTATACTAAAAAAGGCAAAGCCCTCACTGACTGACTGACTGACTGACTCAATCACTCATCACTAATTCTCCAACTTCCCGTGTAGGTAGAAGGCTGAAATTTGGCAGGCTTATTCCTTACAGCTTACTTACAAAAGATAAGCACGTTTTATTTCGAAATTCTACGCATAGCGGTCATAACGGTCGATAACGGTCCACAAAGTCCGCCATGTTGAACTTTCTTATTTATGGCCCCATCTTCACGAAATTTGGTAGGCGGCTTCCCAGCGCTAACTGAAACCGATGTACGTACTTATTTCGATGGTATGATGGCACTGTAACGTCACTAATTTTCCAACTTCCTGTGTAGGTAGAAGGCTGACCCCATCTTCACGAAATTTGGTAGGTGGCTTCCCTGCGCTAACCAAAACCGATGTACGTACTTATTTCGGTTTTATGACTCCACTGTCGGCCGCCATATTGAATTTTCCAAATGTCACTAATTCTCCAACTTCCCATGTAGGTGGAAGAATGAAATTTCGCAGGCTTATTCCTTACAGCTTACTTACAAAAGTTAAGCAGGTTTCATTTCGAAATTTTACGCATAACGGTCATAACGGTCAACAACGTCCGCCATGTTGAATTTTCTTATTCATGGCCCCATCTTCACGAAATTTGGTAGGAGGCTTCCCTGCACTAACCAAAACCAATGTACATACTTATTTCGGTGGTATGACGCCACTGTCAGCCGCCATTTTGAACTTCCCAACGTCACTATTACTCCAACTTCCCGTGTAGGTAGAAGGCTAAAATTTGATACTTATTTCGGTGGCATGATGCCACTCTCGGCCGCCATATTGAACTTTTCAACAGTCTTTGTTACTTATGGGCCCATCTTCAAGAAATTTGGTACGCGGGTTCCCAACGCTAACTGAATCCTACTTACGTACATATATATGTTCATAGCCTGCAGCTCAGTCACCATGTGAGGCGGCGTTGGGAAATTTTGAATTAACATATTTTTCCTTTAAAATGATACATTTACTCGGATTAAACGTTTGATCTGTCATCTACGTTCTATTACAAATAAAATATTGACATTTGCCATCTCCACATCATTGCATTCAGTTTTTATTCACAGTTTGTTTAGTGTCCCAACTTTTTTGAAATCCGGTTTGTATATATATATGACAGCAACACTCATAACAGTGACAAAACAGTTACATTGACAATCATGTTACGTTATTTTCAAAATGTTTCCTTTAATTTTTCATTACTTCTTTAACACACTACTTCTCTGCTGCAAAGTGCAGGTAAGTAGTTATATGCATTGACCTTCTGTCACAATGATTTATGACCCTTAAGCCCCAACCCCTTTGGACTTTGGACCGGAAGTCCCGCCCTATGATTGATTACCCTTAAGCCCCGCCAATATGACGCAATACCGGAAGTCCCGCCCTGCTGATGCAATACCGGAAGTCCCGCCCCTGCTGACGTCACGTCTCACCCCACGTGACCTATCCCCCGCCCTCCGACATCTGATTGGTTCAGGAAACTGTCAAGGGCCTTTTGACGGATGTCTGCCCCTCCTTGAACCTGCCCACTAGCAACTGATTGGCTCTACTTTCTGTCAAGGGCCATTTGATGGATGTCAGTCCCCCCTTGAACCCGCCCCCGGCACCCGATTGGCTCTACTTTCTGTCAAGGGCCTTTTGATGGATGTCTGACCCCTGTTTGAACTCATCCCACAGGTGCTTAATTAAACAAACTGTCAAGAGCAGCCCCCCTCCTTGAACGGGCATGCCCTGGGCATGTCCTGACAAATCCAGGCCATTTACAGACCTGTTTCTATCCAGACCCTGCCATTCACCCCTTCTGAAAAGGGCTGTATAAAAAGTGAAGCATTTTCTAAAGACTCTGTGAAGAAAAATGGAATCTATGCCCAATGCCCCAGTGAAGCGTCCATTCCGCAGAATCTATTTGAAGGATCGTTTGAGAAGGGTTAAAAGATGTTTGGTGCCCGAGT
Source organism: Polypterus senegalus (assembly GCF_016835505.1). Classification (NCBI taxonomy): domain Eukaryota; kingdom Metazoa; phylum Chordata; class Cladistia; order Polypteriformes; family Polypteridae; genus Polypterus; species Polypterus senegalus. The sequence continues at coordinate 159,204,473 of NC_053164.1, read as the reverse complement.
TTCTCGAAGCTGAAGCTCGGTCTAAGTTGTGCGAAGCCCGGCTGTTATCGGAGGACAACAAGGAAAACTGTCTGCCAGCTTTAATATTGAAGGACTGAATTCTGCCAATTGAAACGGCGGTCGAGTAACGGACTATGAGGGCTGAAACGTAACTCGATTCGTGTGATGACGCCACTGAAAACCCTCCTTTATTTTAAGCCACGCCCTCCCCTTTTATCATAAATACACAGCCTGTTAATCAGAGGACCAAAAAAAGGACCATTCAAAGCTCACCAGCATGTCGGCAGCTACTGACATTGAAATGACGGGGATCGGCGTAACACCCTCTGGGATACCGCATGAAGCTCCAAAGCCTGAAGCTTTGTGGTCTGAGACTTCATGGCCTGAGGCTTCATGGCCTGAATCTTACCAGTTCCATAACTCGGTCCGGACTGACAGTCTTCAAGATCCCCAAAAATCTGACCTCCGGTATTTTAGTATACGACCCGATTACAGTCTCTGGTCAAGAGACCTCGAGCCGCCTCCGCTGATGATCAGACGGATAACCCCATCTCCGCCAATGGTGCTCAGACGGATAGCACCGTCTCCGATAAGGGTACTCAGACGGACATCTCTTACCTAGCTCCAGGACAACCATGGGTGATCAGACAAGGTCCGGAGGAACCGATGTCGATCGATCCAGCTGAGACGGCCTTGAATTGCCCGGATGGTGTGCTGCCTGAAACCTGGAAAAAGGCTCAGCAAATTGTTAAAGGGCTGATGACGAGTCTGCTGGATATCATCGTCTACTACGATCAGAAAAAAGAATGTCAAGGCTGCGAGATAGCCCACTCCAGCCAGAGAAGACATACCTGCCTCTTTAAACCTGAAACCACCTACCGTCAAGGGCGCTTTCAGAAGATTCTAAAGATTTTTCACAAGTCTTGGCTGAAAGGACTGGTGGTGAAAATTCTAGGTTATTTTAATATTCTACTGCCGATACACAAAATACACGCTGTGGTTGAAAAGACTGTGTGTGAGTTTGATAATACCAACTTTATTCATGATACAGTAATGCAGTAATTTTATGATATGGATGAATACTCTTACACTGTAGCCTGCCGTGTGGCAAATTAGTTTTGTAAGCGGAATCTTAATCATGAGGGTCATATGAACCTGTGGACTAAATATGACCTGGAATTTGATGATATGATAGAACTGAGTTGTAATTTTGTACCTGAAACTGTGTGAACAATTCAGACTCCTAAATAAATGTTTTCTATAAGGTCAAGTGTTGTCAGTGTCTTTTTTATCACCGGCGATGGAGCAGGTCTTGGAAAAAACATATTATAACTCTGAGAACGCCGGGGGCTTGGGGGGTAAAGATTCCTTGAAAAGAGCTCTCCGGCATGCGGGGCACCGTATTGGGGACCAAGAGGTATCCGATTGGTTATCGGGGCAATACGCCTACACGATCCATAAACCGGCCAGAGTCCACTTTAAAAGGAATAAGGTGTACGTTTCCAATATAGATGGGCAATGGCAGATCGATCTGGTGGATATGACAAACCTGGCCGACTATATCCAAGGTTACAAGTACAGTATCTACTGACTTGTATAGATATTCTTTCTAAATATGCCTGGGTCAGGGTACTGAAAAACAAAACAGGTAAATAAGTAACAAGGGCTTTTCGAGAAATTTTGGAGCAAGGTAGAGTTCCCGTCAAACTTCAGACCGATAGCGTTAAAGAGTTTCTCAATCGAGAATTTCAAAGCCTGCTCAAGTAACACGGAATTAAACATTTTACCACCGCTAGTGAATTAAAGGCTTCGGTGGTGGAGAGATTTAACCGAACTCTAAAGACCAAAATGTGGCGTTATTTCAGCTCCCGGAATACCCGGTCCTATCTGCAAGGGTTACAGGACTTGCTGAAATCGCGGAGTTACAAAAGATTCGAGGGCCGGACATCTTCAGGATTGAAAAGATTCTGGCGAAAAAAAAATCCGTAGAAAAAAGCGTATTTTGGTGAAATGGCTCGGATGGCCCAAAAAGTTTAACAGTTGGATCCCTGAAAGCTATGCGCAAGATGTTAAATACTGAGAATGAAAAATAGTATTTCATTCACAGGGTTTTCACGATGGAGAGAAAAAGCTTTTACGTCTTTCTCCCCAGCAATTCTTCCCGGGATGTTTACCCTAATAACACCATCGCCGAATTTACCGTCAAATTAGCCGCCCCCATCGAACTACTGGGCCCTTGGGAAGTTGCATTGGCCGAAATTCAGTATCCACACACCTGGAATACCCTAGATAAACCGGATAATAATTTTATTGTGGTGTCCCCACGAATAGTTAAATATTATACTATTCCGTCGGGGTATTACGCTAGCCTCGAGAAAGTGACTTCTAAGATGAATGAAGCGTTGGCGAAAGAACCCCAGGCTGTCGAGGGCGGTTCAGCCAACACTCCAATACCTGAAAACACTATGAGATTCCGGTACAGTGCTATCGAGCGAAGATTCTATGTCTTAAGCAGCGTGAAGGATGAATCTTTGCATGTCAAGGGACAGTTGGCGAGGCTTTTAGGAGCTCATGGGGACGTGAGCATAGGTCTGGTGAATGAAGCTCCATACCCTGCGGATATCAGAGCGGGGTTTTATACCTTGTACGTCTATAGCGATATTGTGTCTCACCAAAGAGTCGGAGACAGCTACGTCCCTCTCTTGAGATGCGTACATATTGAGGATGAGATGAATAAGATTACCACAATCACTTACGACAGGCCACACTACGCTCCAGTCAGCAAGAGTCAGTTTGATAGTTTGGCCGTTGAAATAAAGACGGATCAGAACAAACCATTCCATTTCAGTTTGGTAAAGTCATTGTCAAAATACATTTCAGACCCTGTAAAAGTTGTATACATGACTAATACAGAGATGAGATCTTACCTGGACCCTAGCCCATACGTGCATTATTATGAAACCCAAGCAGGCAACGGTCTCCCCGGGTTTTCTGGGGCCCCCGTGATGTACGGTTCTGGGATCAGCGGAATATTTCGCGGATTGTTTAGACAGGCTTTGCCTCTCTTAAAAAGAGGCTTCGAAATTGTCAAACCCCACATTAAATCAGCCGCTAAGAAGACGTGGTGGCTGGGGCCATGTCGGGAGCGATGATTCGAGGAAGCGAAGAAAATCAATCGGGGTCGGGTCTGATGGTGATGAGGAAAGCTAAGCGTAAGAGACCGCCCGGATCACGAGCCGGACTCGACCTCAAAAAGACGCGCCGTTCGGCTTTTACATCATTTTCTTCTCTCCGCCACAAGGGTAAGTCCCGCAGAAAAAAGAAATCGAAAAACATTTTTTAGTTCAAGATGTCTTTTGTTCATCCAATGTCTCAAGAGTGTGTGAAATCTGAACTGGACTTGTTTACGGTACCTTATACTCAGACTAGTGTAGAAAAAAGCATCTACGTCGAGGTCCCCCCTCTCTCAGCTCTATCGGAAGTCGCCCCGTTGGAGTTTCTGATTACCGGGAATGGGGAAGACTACTTGGACCTGAATAACACGCTTCTACACATCCGATGCAAAATCGTCAATGCCGACGGAACTAATCCGGGCCAAGGGGCCCGGGTAGCCTTGGTTAATTATCCGATAGCCGCTTTATTTTCACAAGTGGATGTCACCTTGGGAGATCGCTTAATATCCCAGAGTTCCAGCCTTTACCCGTACAGGGCCCTTTTTGAGGAACTGTTAAATTACAGCAATGAAACTCTCAAGTTCCAATTTGCTTCGGGTCTTTTTACAAAGACACGGCCAACGAACATGAAAACACCGCCTTGGATGGACCGAATGAGGGTTTCAAAAAAAGAAACGGATATATGGCCCAGGGAAAAGCAGTAGAACTCCTCGGGCCTATTCATTCCGACCTATTTTTTCAAGAAAAATTAATTCTAAATGGGGTGGATGTCAGAATAAAAATGGTACGGAGAAAAAATTAATTCTGTCTGATGTCCAGAGATGCCGAGCGTTACAAAGTAAACATTTTATCTGCCGCTCTTTTTGTCAAGTTTCGTCGGCGGTGAAAATAGGGCACGCCCAAGCTCTCACCACTGCCAATGCCAAGTACCCCGTGGAAAGAGTGAATATGAAAGTTCTCAGTATGCCAGCCGGGATACGAGTGAGCAATCAGGAGAACCTGTTCTTGGGACAGATACCCAAGTACGTGGTCCTAGGCCTGGTGGATAATGATGCCTTTTCAGGAGATTACGCCAGAAACCCCTTCAATTTCAAGCATAACCAGGTGGAGTTCCTGGCCTTGTATTTGGACGGAGAGCAGATTCCAGCCAAACCATTTCAACCTGATTTTGCGAATGACATCACAGCTAGAGAATATTACAACCTCGTGTTGGCCTCCGGAAAGCATTTGAAAGACCAGCCTCTAGCCATCAGTCGTTCTGACTTCTCCCGGGGATACACCCTGTTTGCCTTTGATTTGACGCCCGATCAAGAATGCGGAGACCATTTCTCCTTGGTGAAAACCGGGAACATGAGAATTGAAATCCGTTTTCGACAGCCCCTACCCCATACTGTGAATCTAATAGTGTACGCCGTCTTTGACAACATTATTAAAATAATCCAGAGAAGAAACATCCTTTATGATTACTAAAAAAGCATGAACACACTGCAGATCGAGGAACTGGTAATCCGTACACAGGAAATCTATTTTACGGAGTGTTGGCGTGCGACGAACTGCCGGAAAAAATACTTACGAATCTCCCGGCCATGATCATCATCAATACTCACCGTCAAAACCAACCCGGAGAGCACTGGTTGGCGATACATCTCAGAGAAGACGGAATTGGTGAATTTTTTGACTCTTACGGCTGTCCGCCAGACTTTATCTATTTTCCTGAGGAAATATACCACTTTTTAAACAGAAACTGTAAAGAAATTATTCACCATACCCGACAGCTTCAAAGCTGGTTTTCCAGCGTCTGCGGGCAACTGTATTTTTTTCCTGCATCACAGAGGAAAAGGACGTTCTTATCAAGAGGTTATGAACCTGTATTTTAATAAAGTCACCAAGAACGATGATATGGTTCAAAAAGTTATCAAAACTTTGTCTAAGAACACTTCCCGAGGTTTTCAGGATCTTCCCTGCATGCAAAGTTCTATGCCCTGTCATTATCTTAATAAAGAATAGACAGTCTGTATAATCAAATGTAATATTTTATTAAACAAAAATATAATTACATTTCAATAAGGAATCCATTCATTCTTTTTGCGAGATTTGGTTTTCTTGCTCACAGGTGTAGCGGAAGCAGGGACCGAGGCAGCAGAGGCAGCAGAGGCAGCAAAGGCAGAACTCCCGTCCGGAGGAGAAGTTTTGAAACTCTCTAGAAGTTCTCTCGTGTCGATATTTGGTACGGCAGAGGTCGGAATGTTCAAACCGGCCAGGGCCTTAATAAATTCTTTCCACCCCTGGGTCTCCGATAGGACGGTATGTTGTGACGGGCGGTTAAATTTCGCATTAGATCGACCATATTCGTACCAGGTAAAGGTTCTCCGCGAAACACAAACTCTCCCAAGCCATTCCAGTAAGTTGTATTAGGGTGATGCGACATTTTCTGTAAAATAATTTCGGTATATTTCTTTGATTTATCCGGAGCACTTTTCAAAATCTCGTTGTACACCCTTTCTTCTGGGGTACTAGGAGCCTGTTTGAGAGCTCCCGACGGTTCCTCCTGGCTCTCGTCAGGCAGCAATAACGTCAGAGAACCAGATTGTTTATCCGCTTTTTTCACAAAGGTCAGGTATCTTTGCAAGACGGTCGTATAAAGTTTTACTTTTGCGTTGGCGCTCAAGTCACCGCGTTCAGGTATGAGTTTCACTTGCTTATCCAGTTCACTTTCCGTAGCGCTTAAAAGGCCGGTGGAATTTGGGGCTTTCTGATGCCATTGAGCCATTTGTTGTTGAGGGACCAGGTACATCTTGCACGTGTATTCCATATTTATACTCTCGACCCTATTAAACTAGTAATAAAAGGAATGGCGGCGCTTAATAGGGCACCGAGAAACCCCCCTTTCTGATTTAAAAGGGCTTTTTTCTTTTTAACGGTGAGTTTTTAACGGCAAGTTTTTTAACGGAGCAACGATGCTTCTTCAACAACTTGAACTGTCTGGATGTCAGGGGGACACGGCCTTTTAAAGTATTGAGAGCTATTTCTGACAGAGCGTAAATTAAATCGTCCGGAGCCTCGCTCAGCAACGCTTTTCTTCGACGACAGGAACCCTGTGTAGGGTCTTGAGCAGAGGGAGATTTCTTTTTATTCTGCGACATGTCGGCTCTTTCTCAAATACTCGGAAAATTGCCCGTCTTTATCTTTTCACGACCGCGGGCCAGTCGGGAGGAAACAATCCGGTACGTAAACGAAATTCGTCAGGCGTAGGGGCTTTTAGAACCACCAACAGATAACCGTAAGGTTGTCTTGTAGCATCCTCAAAGGCCTCCAAGAAAAATTTAACCCTCCCAGGGTACATTTGATGCACTAAATTGGTAATTTGCAGTTTATCTCTAGGGTTTTTAAAGAGGGTAATGTAATTGGCATTCAGATTTATCGTTCTACTTTTCTTGCCTTGAAAAAATAAATTTTGGACCAAGTAAATGATGGACAGATTCCTATGGTGAGTATATTTTGTGAAGGCCCTCTCTATCTCATCGCTATGACTCGCCTGTTCCATTAAATCGTCGACGATCACCAGGTTAACGCGGTCAGGGGGCAGTAGTTCGTCGTCGCTTAAGGAGACGGGTAGCCCCTCCAAAAATTTGGTTTTGGGAAATCGAGCTAGTAGCTTGTCGTACAGAGGCTGCCAGCAGCTGTAAAACCAGACTATATTGTCAGGGCGGCGAGAAAGCACATGGTCCGCGTGCTCCAAGAGCTTTTTCACATAATGCGATTTGCCCGAACAAGAGGGTCCCGAGACTATTTTCGAGAACGGATGTTGAAGTCTAACGTCAAAACCCTCTTTAGTATCCATAGGGGAGAGTGGTGAAATCGGGTAACAGAACCCTTTTGTTGTACACCACTCTGAATCTTTTTCTGAGTGGACGAGTTTGTAACGTCAGGTTCTTTTTGTTCCTATCAATCTGAGCGCCATGAACCGTTATTTCTTTCGCGAGATCGCATTCCACAAAACTAAGCACTAAATCCAATAGCGAGTATAGGTTTACCGCTTGAGCCATTTCGTGATTGAGAGTAATGCCCTTTACCTTCATGCAGACCTTGCCTTTGAACGTTCTGTACGCATACGTTTTCGGACCCCCAGAAACAAACTCTTCTATGAAATCGTCAGGATCTAGTTCGCTGGTGAGTTCCCTAAATAGTCCCCGGCGGAGTGTACTGCCAGGCGAGGCTGTGAAAATAACGGAATCTGTATCATGATACAGAATCCTCGACACTAAACGTTCCAGCAAACCGTACAATTCTAGGCGAGCATAGGCCGTGGTAAAAGCAGCAA
>NC_053164.1:158874479-158896479 GCF_016835505.1 Polypterus senegalus | reverse complement strand
CGCTTTTGTGATTTCAAGTTACTTTCAACTATAACAGTACACCGTCATAAAACTGTTGTAGCAACAGTTCTAAATGATGAAATCCTCAGTTCCCAAATGGGAAAGAACTGTTTGGATGGTTTCTGGTGTTTTTCAAAGTGCACTTCAATTTCTGAAATTCACTTGTTTTTCCATTTGGAACGCATTGGGAAAAACTAAAGCTGAGTGTGACTCAATGACCGTTAACTTCTATGTGTTTAAACCACTTGTATCTCATGTGAAATGGAGGATTCTAACAGAAATGCACTGTTTTAAACAGTTTCATTGTGCTAAACAAGCTGTGTAACTTATTATATTCTGAAAGTGCTTTTAAGCGCTTAAAACGCGCTATTGTGAAATCAAGTTACCTTCAAATATATCTCAGTACACGTTCATAATACCATTGTAACAAAAGTTCTAAATGATGAAATACTCAGTTCCCTAATGGGTACGAACTGTTTGGATGGTTTCCTAAGTGTTTTTCAAAGTGGACTTCAATATCTCAAATTCACTTGTTTTCTCAATGGAAACACATTGGGCTAAACTTAAGCAGAGTCTTACTCATTGATCCCTAACTTCTATGTATTTAAACCACTTGTATCAGATTTGAAATGGAGGCTTCTAAGAGAAATGTACTGTTTTGAACCGTTATCTTGTGCTAAACAAGCTGTAAAACTTCTTATATATTGAAAGTGCTTTTCAGCGCTTGAAATGCACTATTGTGAAATCAAGTTACGTTTAAGTAAAACTCAGTACACGATCATAATATTGTTGTAACAACAGTTCTAAATGATGAAGTCCTCAGTTCCCTAATGGGTAACAACTGTTTGGATGGTTTCCTAAGTGTTTTTCAAAGTGCACTTCAATATCTTAAATTCACTTGTTATCCCCTTTGAAATGCATTGGGCTAAACTAAAGCTGAGTGTCAATGATACTTAACTTCTGTGTTTTTAAATCACTTGTATCACATGTGAGTAGTTATAGACGGTCACATACTGTCAAAATCACAATTAGAGCTGTCAATCATAATGATTAATGACTTTAAAACCCCACCCCCTATGGCGTCATACCGGAAGTCCCGCCCCGATGACGCAAGACCGTAAGTTCTGCCCCGTCCCTTCCTGATGACGTCACGTCGGAATTCCCCGGCACCTGATTTTTTCAGGACCCCTTGTCCCCGCCCAGACTCCTCCTTGAACCCGCCCCTTGCCCCTGATTGGTCAAACAAACTGTCAAGTGTCCGTTTGATGGATGTCTGCCCCCTGGTTGAACCTGCCCCGCACCTGCTGGGTGAAATAAACTGTCAACGGTCCGTTTGATGGATTTCTAACTGCTGTTTAAACTCGCTCCGTACCTGCTGGGTGAAATAAACTTTCAAGGGCCGTTTGATGGATGTCTGCCCCCTGATTGAACTCACCACCGCCCCCCCTCCTGAAAGACAAGCCCGGGCATGTTACAGCCTTTACCTCGACAAGCTCAGACATGCCCGGGGCATGTCCTGACAAGCTCAGACATGCCCGGCGTCTGCCTCGGCCCCTGCCCTTTCTCTAGCACAAGCCCAGACATGTCCGGGACGTGTCCTGACCAGATCAGACATGCCCAAAGTCATCCTGCACCGGTCCGAGGACGTTCCCATCCGTAACCTGCCGGCCTGAAGGGCCTGCCTCGGCCCCGGTGAGGCAGCACCAGACGGTCGACCTCCCCACAGTTCCCGGTCCCCCACACCTCCCAGTCCACCACACTTCCGTGCCGAAAGCCTAAAAAGCTAAGCATTTTGTTCTTATATTTGTTTCAAACTAAGTCAAGCTGCTTTTTTTTCCATCTCACACACAGATAACAAACTGTTAGATCAAAGACACGGTCTGAGTCAGTCAGCGTGATCGCATCCTGTTTCTGGGCGCCCCCCGCACGGTCTCCCCACCACTTCCCAGCCACTTCTGAAAGTGCTGTATAAAAAAGCGAAGCATTTTCTTCGGTTCTATCTATGATTTTAACATGAACACGCAATTAAAATATCTATCTCATCTTTGCTTTATCACTTACAGGTCCATCCTTTTCCATCAACATTAAATCAGGTTTCCCAGTGACAGACTCAGCAGTAAAAACATTTTTAGCAATGAAGCAGGTTTCTCAGAAAGAAATCAAGCAGCCCCGCTTTTAGCAGACCCCCTTGCAAGCAGGCCTGTGTGCTCTGTATCTCTCTCTCTCTCAGGTCGCAGACACGGTTTGAGACAGCCCCTGCTGCAGCGTGGAGCAGGATTGCCTTCACATAGTTGTGTGCACTCGGGGTGAGCCCCTGCGAGTTTGCCCGCTTGTCAGCAGCTGTTTGTAAACTCCCTTACCCCAATATGTCAGCAGGCTCGAGACCGCACAGACCCTCTGTCTATGACGGATGGGTCTTTTAAAGTGAAGGGATTTTTAAAGATTAGCTTGTAAAGCTTGAGATAACTGCTAGTTCAGCACTTTAAAAATCACACATAGTTAAATAATATGCCGCAGTTCCCTTTTAAATCACGCTTGAGACGTCTAAAAAATCTAGCCTGGGCTGATTGGTGGCTGATATTAAAAATGTTCACATATATACAGAGCTTAACCTTAGGGCTTATTTTCGGGGGTCTGTCTAAAATCAGACAAAAGAAACCTCTCTAAATACACTTGTGCATTTAAACGGATATTTATAAGAAAGCAGGTTTTCTACCTTATCCCAGTTTTGTACGTGCATGTAAAATCACTTACTGTTACACTAGCGCAAAATTTTGATATTTTCTGTCTACTCAAAAAACTGAAATTATTTCTATTTACACAGGTGATAATTAGAAATCATTTTACTATTTTTAATTAAAAAGTTAAAAACAGAAAAGCCCAATTATGGTTTTTGTTTTGTCATGGGAGGGCCCTAGGGTGACACTTTTCCCCTTTATACTCTTACTTATGTAGACCTTAAAACATATTCTTACCAAAATAGTTCATCACTTCCCAATTCCTGTAACATCAGGTAATTAGACAGAGCTCCATGATAGGCAAGAGATGATTATAGGTCAAATACACAGTGTCATAAAATAAAATAAAGTGTGAACACCGCGCAGACCTCTGCCCATGACGGATGGATCTTTTAAAGTTAAGGGATTTTTAAAGATTAGCTTGTAAAGCTTGAGATAACTGCTAGTTCAGCCCTTTAAAAATCACACATAGTTAAATAATATGCCGTATATTAATTAATATAATTATAATTTGTATAAAAATCGATCTAAAACAAGCACTTTTTCTATTCAAACTCACCCCACATTCTAAATACAGGCATCTTCAGCTGACCCTAAGGAAACATCTTGTGGAAGCAAGCGGCCCGCATGGCTCAGGGAGGGGCTGATGGTTCCAGCAGGGGCCGATTTCACACTTCAGCTAAATCAGGTTTCTCAGTGACAGACTCTGCAGTAAAAAACAGTTTTAGCAATGAAGCTGATTTCCCAGAGAGAAAGACCAAGCGGCAGACCCTGTCAGCTTTTAGCCGACCCCCCTGCGAGCAGCCCCCTGCGCTCTCTCTCTACACACAGAAACTAAAGTCAGGCTCTGCAAGCACCTCAATCGGAGGAAAGACTCTGTGAGTTCGCTTGCAAACAACTGAGCCCGCCCGTTTCGAGCACCCACCCCCCACTGGGTGACCCTCAGAGAGCTCACCGGCTGCTAGTCTCAGGAATTTGTTAGGATTATGTCATGTACAAACCTTAACGTTTGATTTATCACGTTTAAAGACATGGAGCAGTCTCGTGCTACAAACGCCTTGTGTCTCTTTTTAACACTTCTGCCTGTAAAAGCTCTCTATTCCTTCTGTGGCCTCGGGTTTAATAGGGGCTTGCACCCAGGCTAATGAACAAGGTCCTGTACATGTCGAGATGCCGGCCCATACCTGCCGTCCCTTACACTATATAACATGTTTGGTTATTCATTTTGTAAGTATAATATAATGAAGTTATTTTTAAAAGTAACCCCACACCACACAAGAGAGACAGATTCCACGTGTGTTTTACAATTTGCTGCGATCAGTGATTTTTAGTGTTTTGCTGAGCTCGTTTCTATCACCTAGGAGCCTTTGGACAAAGGAAGACTCTGTAAATACACTTGTGAGTTTAAACGGAGATTTATAAGAATGCACAGGAGGCCGTAGTGAGGTGTGCTGGTTTAACTAGAGGCAGGGGATGTAAGTAGCCCTTTTTTGTCCCTCCGAAGTTCATCGAACTAAAATCATGTTTTAAAATCATCAGCTTTAGCTCATGCTAGTGACCTCGTAAATGGGAGCCAACCGCTCAGCACGCTTGTATAGCTCACAAAATAGCAGAGCTAATTACTCTTTCTTCTTAAACTAATGATCAGATATTCGGGTGATTCTTAATGAAACACTAAAGCATTAGTGAACAAAAATACATGTTCAGTAGCCAAGTAAAACGACCGGTTGCTTTAACATGAAAATAAAGTATCTTTAGAAAATAAAGCGTCTAAAAGCATCTTTGTAAAGGTCGATTGTAAAACGTTATAAGAAAAAGCCTTGTTTCCCAAAGAGTTCTTTGGAACCATCAGTGCCTTTCTGATCACATCCACCCCAAACATAGCATAGAACTTAATTTCTGTACTCCTTTTAAATGAGAATAGCCAGTATAAAGTCCCTAAAGGAACCGGAGACATCTGATATCTTTTACCCTATATGTTTTCTTGCCGGCCCGAGTCATTCAGATTCTGCTTACAACACAAATGTACGATTATTTTTTCTCAAATGGCCAGTTCTTTGGCCTGCTAATCATGAAAAAAATCATATTTTATTCTCCTGACACTTTATTTGCATATTTTATTATACCTACTTGTATCGACATTTATCTATCTCTATATTTATTTTTCTGTATCAGAAGGTAGTTTAAGTCAATTTGTTTTGGGTTCAATAGATGTATTTTTCATATTTTCGATTCTTGTTTTCTTTTTTCACATCTTGAGTCCCCTTTTTGTTACTTAGCCCTAAGCGTGGTCAGCCCAGAGTTTGAGAACCACTGTTGTAGGGTTTTATTGGTAAAACACTCTGCGGCATTTCAAGCTAAGTTAGATTCCCTTGTTTATTCAGCCGTCCATCGGTGTTCCATTTTTGTTATAAATTGTATTTAGTCTCTCTTTATTTACTAAGCCTTTTATATGATGATTAGAAAACAGTTATCTTGTTCAGGCTTTACTTTAAATCAGCATTTTCATCAACAGGTTATAAACACTTTGGTACTCAGGGGTCTTTGTATAATACAGCGTTTTAGAAATTCTGTGAAGGCTTGGTAATAGCCTTCCATTTTACAGCAGTTATGAGACCCTGAAAATAAGAACGGTTATAGGAGGTTATAGGAACCTGTACACTACAGGGCTGATGAGGATTAGGCTTTGGACACGTTAGGCCAATCAGGATGGAAAATGTTTTTAGTGAATAGTTACATCATATCTATTATAGGCGTTAGCACAAGGATTAAAATTTTACTAAAACTATGAGGTTTTATTCTTTCTTTTAGGTAGTCCAGGTGACATAGGACGGCTGTTATTGAAAACTGCTTTTCCCCTCTGTTTGTGAAAAAGCATCCTTGGTTTTAGTAGCATTCAGGGTCAAGGGGACGTAAGTTTGAACTGTGATTCCAAGAGTCAACAAGTGTCTGCAAACATCTTGAATACGAGTCACAGGACCAGGGTTTGTGCAGGGATCATAGTCAGGGGCAGAATTACGCTAGACATTATTATTCCAAAATGAAACATTGACTCGCCCCTATCACAAAGATAAGACAGTACAAACTAAAATGTACAAATGCTAAGTGACAGAGGAGATTAAAACACATCTTAAGACCGGATCACCCCAAGCTCACCGCACACTACAACAGAACCTACGTGTTCTGCGGTATATTATCAGCTAAATGGTCATCTATGTAGGCAGTTCCACGGGATGGCAAAGAGTTGGGGAAAACATTATTGAACATCGGCTAGTATGAGGCTGATTAACATGAGCCGGTTATTGTTAGAATCTTACCTGGCACTAAAAGTCAGGCTTGTGTTCCTCCTGATTCAGGAAGAACATTAAATATTGGAGTTTAGAATATGAACTAGACTGATAAGGACATGTGTGCCAAAATTAATAAATAAAGTAAATAACCACATGAAAAAGTGGAGTGATTACAATTTGAAAAACTGCCGTGATGTATCAAAACATTTGAAAAAAATAATAAGCTTTTTTGACATGCGCAGTCCGGAATAGTCTGAATGTGTCTTAAAGAGTTCATTTTTTAAATAAAAAAAGAAGCCCCTGGTCTTGGAAATATACCGCCTATGTTGAAAATGAACAGCGCCGACATGCTAACTAAATAGATATAATCTAAGATATTTTAGAATATGGCCCTGGGCGCTAACCCCGATGATTCTGACCAACTAAAGGGTCTTCACTTCATTGTCCAACTTCCTGCGGGTGCTATGGATCTTGGACTGGAGACTGCAAAAGATTCTCTAATCTTTACTCTGTAATGGTCCATATGACGGAGATCTAGCGCCTGGGTCCGCAGGGTTAACCGTCATAGGACATGATGTTCAAAATTCAACTCGGGTTTTTCAAATGAGATAGGACGAGTGCGGCGTGTGTTCTGTATTCTCTTTACTGTATTCACTATTCACAACGACCTTTTATACCGAAGTACCTTTCACTGACCCGAATAAGAGACATCCATCAAAAGGCTCTTGACAGTTTCCTGAACCAATCAGGCCGGTGGGCGGGTAAGCTTTTTCAAAGAGTATAAAAAACGTTTTCAACGACCCACGATCTTCGACGGTGAAAGAAATTAGGGTTTAAAAATCAACTGGTCCTTTATTGGTCATTTTCAAAAACAATCTAAAAATTCAGAGAGGTTTTACCAACCACTTCAAAACATTACAACTAAACAGCGTGATTAAAAGCTGACAAAAAACATGTGATCTCACCGAAACATTCAGTTCAGACACTTCATCTGATTTTCCAGTTCGTATACCCCTAAGGTCCATCAAACCTATCAGGTCCAGAAAATGGCATTTAGAAAGCCCTCGGCAATTTCACGTATTTTTGAATAAGAGTCGACGTCCGTGTGATAAAAGGCTTATACAATCGACTCCTGAATAGAATGTTCATTGTTCTGGTCAACAGCATTTTGTAAAAAGCTGGTGAAATGGCAGAAAGATGTGGAAACCGCCCAGAGTCTTGATGACCGGGCTCCTGAGCCACGGTTTGTGGAAAACAGATAGTCGCTGTTGCTGCTGAGCCGAGCAGTCTCAAATAGACCCGTAGGGCTGTGTCTGGCAGGGTCGGTCTGTACAACAACCCTGCGGTACTTTTGGTACCGATCCGTTATTCTATCCGGCAGAGCCGCCATCCAACACTTGCCCAGCTTCAGTGCCTTTCGAAATGTTTCACCCAGGGTCCGTCCGTTTGTTCAAGGGCCATGCCCGCATAATCCCATCCTTGGGTGATAGGTTCCAATCGGCCGGATCCTCTGTAGGGTCATCCACGTCCTGAATGGCTCTCTCCTTAGACCCTGCTAGGAACCCCGGAACATCATGAGCAGGTACAAAAATGTCAGGTACTGCGCGGTTCTCCAGGAAACTATCCGACCAATATAGATCACCAGGGGCAGATACCTGAGGCTCAGACCCCTAGATCTGGGCAGTTGAAGGCATAGATGGTCCATCCGAGAAGGCTGGTCTGCAGGCTAGCTGTTAGGCGCAGAGTACTCAGAGTCGGGCAGCGATAGCCTCAGGTAAAAAACAGGCCGTCGTAGGGGACCGTCTGGTCCGTAGACCGTCGTGGCTGATCAGGAACATAGCTGGAGAGAGGCTGATTGTTAACCGTTCAAATCACGTCGTTGAAAACGTTTTTTATACTCTTTGAAAAGCGACTCCCGCCCCACCGGCCTTATTGGTTCAGGAAACTGTCAAGAGCCTTTTGATGGATGTCTCTTATTCGGGTCAGTGAAAGGTACTTCGGTATAAAAAACCTAAGGTCTCGAGGATAGTGGGTCGTTGTGAATAGTGAATACAGTAAAGAGAATACAGAACACACGCCGCACTCGTCCTATCTCATTTGAAAAACCCGAGTTGAATTTTGAACATCATGTCCTATGACCGGTTAACCCTACGGACCCAGGCGCTAGATCTCCATCATATGGACCATTACAGAGTAAAGATTAGAGAATCTTTTGCAGTCTCCATTCCAAGATCCATAGCACCCACAGGAAGTTGGACAATGAAGTGAAGACCCTTTAGTTGGTCAGAATCATCGGGGTTAGCGCCCAGGGCCATATTCTAAAATATCTTAGATTATATCTATTTAGTTAGCATGTCGGCACTGTTCATTTTCAACATAGGCGTATATTTCCAAGACCAGGGCTTCTTTTATTTAAAAATGAACTCTTTAAGACACATTCAGACTATTCCGACTGCGATGTCAAAAAGCTTATTATTTTTTCAAATGTTTTGATACATCACGGCAGTTTTTCAAATTGTAATCACTCCACTTTTTCATGTGGTTATTTACTTTATTTATTAATTTTGGCACACATGTCCTTATCAGTCTAGTTCATATTCTAAACTCCAATATTTAATGTTCTTCCTGAATCAGGAGGAACACAAGCCTGACTTTAGGGCCAGGTAAGATTCTAACAATAACCGGCTCATGTTAATCAGCCTCATACTAGCCGATGTTCAATAATGTTTTCCCCAACTCTTTGCCATCCCGTGGAACTGCCTACATAGATGACCATTTAGCTGATAATATACCGCAGAACACGTAGGTTCTGTTGTAGTGTCTTGATGAGCTTGGGGTGATCCGGTCTTAAGATGTGTTTTAATCTCCTCTGTCACTTAGCATTTGTACATTTTAGTTTGTACTGTCTTATCTTTTGTGATAGGGGAGTCAATGTTTCATTTTGGAATAATAATGTCTAGCGTAATTCTGCCCCTGACTATGATCCCTGCACAAACCCTGACTATGATCCCTGCAAGAACCCTGCAGACACTTGTTGACTCTTGGACTCACAGTTCAAACTTACGTCCCCTTGACCCTGAATGCTACTTAAAACCAAGGATGCTGACTCTTGGAATCACAGTTCAAACTTACGTCCCCTTGACCCTGAATGCTACTAAAACCAAGGATGCTTTTCACAAACAGAGGGAAAAGCAGTTTTCAATAACAGCCGTCCTATGTCACCTGGAAAAGAAAGAATAAAACCTCATAGTTTTAGTAAAATTGTAATCCTTGTGCTAACGCCTATAATAGATATGATGTAACTATTCACTAAAAACATTTTCCATCCTGATTGGCCTAACGTGTCCAAAGCCTAATCCTCATCAGCCCTGTAGTGTACAGGTTCCTATAACCTCCTATAACCGTTCTTATTTTCAGGGTCTCATAACTGCTGTAAAATGGAAGGCTATTACCAAGCCTTCACAGAATTTCTAAAACGCTGTATTATACAAAGACCCCTGAGTACCAAAGTGTTTATAACCTGTTGATGAAAATGCTGATTTAAAGTAAAGCCTGAACAAGATAACTGTTTTCTAATCATCATATAAAAGGCTTAGTAAATAAAGAGAGACTAAATACAATTTATAACAAAAATGGAACACCGATGGACGGCTGAATAAACAAGGGAATCTAACTTAGCTTGAAATGCGAGAGTGTTTTACCAATAAAACCCTACAACAGTGGTTCTCAAACTCTGGGCTGACCACGCTAGGGGCAAGTAACAAAAAGGGACTCGAAGATGTGAAAAAAAAGAAAACAAGAATCGAAAATATGAAAAATACATCTATTGAACCCAAAACAAATTGACTTAAACTACCTTCTGATACAGAAAAATAAATATAGAGATAGATAAATGTCGATACAAGTAGGTATAATAAAATATGCAAATAAAGTGTCAGGAGAATAAAATATGATTTTTTTCATGATTAGCAGGCCAAAGAACTGGCCATTTGAGAAAAATAATCGTACATTTGTGTTGTAAGCAGAATCTGAATGACTCGGGCCGGCAAGAAAACATATAGGGTAAAAGATATCAGATGTCTCCGTTCCTTTAGGGACTTTATACTGGCTATTCTCATTTAAAAGGAGTACAGAAATTAAGTTCTATGCTATGTTTGGGGTGGATGTGATCAGAAAGGCACTGATGGTTCCAAAGAACTCTTTGGGAAACAAGGCTTTTTCTTATAACGTTTTACAATCGACCTTTACAAAGATGCTTTTAGACGCTTTATTTTCTAAAGATACTTTATTTTCATGTTAAAGCAACCGGTCGTTTTACTTGGCTACTGAACATGTATTTTTGTTCACTAATGCTTTAGTGTTTCATTAAGAATCACCCGAATATCTGATCATTAGTTTAAGAAGAAAGAGTAATTAGCTCTGCTATTTTGTGAGCTATACAAGCGTGCTGAGCGGTTGGCTCCCATTTACGAGGTCACTAGCATGAGCTAAAGCTGATGATTTTAAAAACATGATTTTAGTTCGATGAACTTCGGAGGGACAAAAAAGGGCTACTTACATCCCCTGCCTCTAGTTAAACCAGCACACCTCACTACGGCCTCCTGTGCATTCTTATAAATCTCCGTTTAAACTCACAAGTGTATTTACAGAGTCTTCCTTTGTCCAAAGGCTCCTAGGTGATAGAAACGAGCTCAGCAAAACACTAAAAATCACTGATCGCAGCAAATTGTAAAACACACGTGGAATCTGTCTCTCTTGTGTGGTGTGGGGTTACTTTTAAAAATAACTTCATTATATTATACTTACAAAATGAATAACCAAACATGTTATATAGTGTAAGGGACGGCAGGTATGGGCCGTCATCTCGACATGTACAGGACCTTGTTCATTAGCCTGGGTGCAAGCCCCTATTAAACCCGAGGCCACAGAAGGAATAGAGAGCTTTACAGGCAGAAGTGTTAAAAAGAGACACAAGGCGTTTGTAGCACGAGACTGCTCCATGTCTTTAAACGTGATAAATCAAACGTTAAGGTTTGTACATGACATAATCCTAACAAATTCCTGAGACTAGCAGCCGGTGAGCTCTCTGAGGGTCACCCAGTGGGGGGTGGGTGCTCGAAACGGGCGGGCTCAGTTGTTTGCAAGCGAACTCACAGAGTCTTTCCTCCGATTGAGGTGCTTGCAGAGCCTGACTTTAGTTTCTGTGTGTAGAGAGAGAGCGCAGGGGGCTGCTCGCAGGGGGGTCGGCTAAAAGCTGACAGGGTCTGCCGCTTGGTCTTTCTCTCTGGGAAATCAGCTTCATTGCTAAAACTGTTTTTTACTGCAGAGTCTGTCACTGAGAAACCTGATTTAGCTGAAGTGTGAAATCGGCCCCTGCTGGAACCATCAGCCCCTCCCTGAGCCATGCGGGCCGCTTGCTTCCACAAGATGTTTCCTTAGGGTCAGCTGAAGATACCTGTATTTAAAATGTGGGGTGAGTTTGAAGAGAAAAAGGGCTTGTTTTAGATCGATTTTTATACAAATTATATTAAGTAATATAATTACAAATTATACAGCCCAGGCTAGATTTGTTAGACGTCTCAAACGTGATTTAAAAGGGAACTACTGCCTATTATTTAACTAGGTGTGATTTTTAAAGGGCTGAACTAGCAGTTATCTCAAACTTTACAAGCTAATCTTTAAAAATCCTTTAACATTAAAAGATCCATCCGTCATGGGCAGAGGTCTGCGCGGTGTTTACACTTTATTTTATTTTATGACCCTGTGTATTTGACCTATAATCATCTCTTGCCTGTTATGGAGCTCTGTCTAATTACCTGATGTTACAGGAATTGGGAAGTGATGAACTATTTTGGTAAGAATATGTTTTAAGGTCTACATAAGTAAGAGTATAAAGGGGAAAAGTGTCACCCTAGGGCCCTCCCATGACAAAACAAAGATCATAATTGGGCTTTTCTGTTTTTAACTTTTTAATTAAAAATAGTAAAATGATTTCTAATTATCACCTGTGCAAATAGAAATAATTTCAATTTTTTGAGTAGACTGAAAAAATCAAAACTTTGCGCTAGTGTAACAGTAAGTGCTTTTACATGCACGTACAAAACTGGGATAAGGTAGAAAACCTGCTTTCTTATAAATATCCGTTTAAATGAACAAGTGTATTTAGAGAGGTTTCTTTTGTTTGATTTTAGACAGACCCCAGAAAATAAGCCCTAAGGTTAAGCTCTGTATATATGTGAACATTTTTGATATCAGCCACCAATCAGCCCAGGCTAGATTTTTTAGACGTCTCAAGCGTGATTTAAAAGGGAACTGCGGCATATTATGTAACTATGTGTGATTTTTAAAGGGCTGAACTAGCAGTTATCTCGAGCTTTACAAGCTAATCTTTAAAAATCCCTTAACTTTAAAAGATCCATCCATCATAGACAGAGGGTCTGTGCGGTCTCGAGACCGCTGACATATGGGGGTAAGGGAGTTTACAGGCAGCTGCTGACAAGCGGGCAAACTCGCAGGGGCTCACCCCACGGGAATGGGTGCTCGAAGCACACAACTGTGTGAAGGCGATCGTGCTCCACGCTGCAGCAGGGGCTCTCTCAACCCGTGTCTGCGACCTGAGAGAGAGATAGATACAGAGCACACAGGCCTGCTTGCAAAGGGGTCTGCTAAAAGCGGGGCTGCTTGATTTCTTTCTAAGAAACCTGCTTCATTGCTAAGAATGTTTTTACTGCAGAGTCTGTCACTGGGAAACCTGATTCAATGTTGGTTGAGGAATTTCTGTGAGAAGGAAAAGAATGGACCTGTAAGTGATAAAGCAAAGATGAGATAGATATTTTAATTGCGTGTTCATATTAAAATCATAGATAGAACCGAAGAAAATGCTTCACTTTTTTATACAGCACTTTCAGAAGTGGCTGGGAAGTGGTGGGGAGACCGGCCGCTACGTTCGGCCGAACCCCAGGGGGCCCAGAAACAGATTGCGTTCCAATTAAACAAACGTTAGAAGCACTGTTTTGTTGTGAATCAGTCAGGAAACAATATAAGAAAACAAAAGCTGAAATCAGAACAGAATACATTCTCTGTGATGTTTGGGATGGCAGAAACATTTATGAAAACAGCCTGTTTAAAACTGATTTAGAATCTTTAGGTTTAATCTTATATCAGGATGCCTTTGAAGTTGCTAATCCACTTGGATCAGGAAAGAAAAAACACAAGATTCTTGCTGTTTATGTCACACTTGCAAACCTCTTGCCTTTCTGTAGGGCAAGCATTGACCACATGCAGTTAGTTTTATTGTGCAGGGAGCAGGATTTTAAATACTTTGTTCAGGACGTTGTCTTCAGTCCTCTGATTAAAGACCTTAAAGACCTTGAGGAGAATGGTATTACGTTAGCCGATGGAAAATTGCACAAAGGTACATTGTGTGCCATAGCAGAAGACAATCTCGGCTCACATTACATTGGTGGATTTGTCGAAAATTTTAGTAGGAGTAGCAACTTTTGCAGATATTGTAAGATTGACCGACAAACATTCCAGTCAGCACCCCTGACAAAGGCTTTAACAAGAACAGTGAAGTCTTATGAAGAGAATATTAAAGATTTAGATGCTGCCAGAGCTGACAGTGTTGTTGGTGTCAAATTCAATTCTGTTTTTAATGAGTTGAAGTATTTTCATGTTTGTCAGCCAGGATTACCTCCCTGTCTTGGACATGATCTTTTTGAGGGTGTTGTGTCCAATGACCTTGCATTGTTCTTGATCATATTGTGATTCATTAGAAGCAGTTCACATGCCTTGAATTAAATCGGCGCATTAATCAATTCAGTTACCTTGGCAATGATGCACATGATAAGCCATGTGAAGTACACCCAGGTGATGAGAAATTACGTGGTCATGCAGCACAGAACTGGTGCTTGCTCAGGCTTTTACCTGTTTTGGTGGGGGAAAAGATTGCCAGTTCATCTGAAAATGAGGTTTGGCAATTAATACTACAACTAGTATAGTATAGTAGAGCTTATTTGTGCTCCTGCCATTAACACTGGTCAGATAGCATGTTTATCAGTCATGATAGATGAATATATAGACACTCGAGCAAAGACTTTTCCGTGTCACCCTCTTTAACCAAAACATCACTACATGTGTCATTATCCTGAGCTCACTAATTGGTTTGGTCCTCTCATTCGGTTGTGGACGCTCCGTTTTGAGAGTAAGCACTCGTACTTTAAGCAGTGTGCAAGAAAATTGCACAATTTCAAGAACCTGAGTGCTACATTAGCAGAAAGACATCAGCTTCTGCAAGCATACTTAAATGCAGGGAATTTTTATCCTGAAAGTTGTGTAGTGGAGAGAGGGACAGATTTTCATATAAATGACTACAATGATGACATTAGAGGGTCAGTTGCTTACCTAAATTTTCAGCCAGGAGACACGGTAGCAACAAATGAAGTGACTATAAAAGGAACACTTTACAAAAAGAACATGCATGTTGTTCCGGACAGAAATGATGAGGGTCTTGTATTTGGGAAAATTGAGTTGATTCTCATTCATGGCAATTCAAATGTACATTTTATCTCAAAGAAATATCAATCTTTTTGCCTTGTGGACCAGGGGATTCACTGTTTGACATCACAAAATTTGGGTGACTTATGCATTAATCAAAATAACCTACCTGATTACCATCCTTTGCCTGAATACTCCTTGTGTGGTCTGTCTGTAATAGTTCTTCATCATTCTTTTCCATTACTAGAATGATGTCTGAGTTACAAGAAGAAATTAAACAAACTGTATTGTCAGTAATACCAGGCCTTCCTGAGGAGCGACTCAATCAGTTAGTTGAGAAACTTATAGGCCTAGGAGTAGAGAGTAATGAAGATTTAGTATATGTGAAAGAAGAGGACATCTTAGAGTTCATATAACCTATCCATTGCCGAAACTGCTCAATGCCTGGAAACATCACGGTAAGTGATTAGCCAATAAGCTAATTATGTTGTGCTGCATTGTTTATGGTATCATTCTTGAGTCGATATTTAATTTCTTAATTCATTTTTCAGAACAAAAAAGCAGCTTTTTGGCTCAGTAATTTGTTCAAGCTAGCTGTCCTCAACATTCACCACAAACAAGCTCCTCAGGCTCCTCTGTAAGTAGCATGGGATATTCTGCATCTTCTACCAGTGTGTCTCCTGTGTTTGTTACCTGGCCTGAAACCTTCCAAGTACCCTGGGACTCAATGCCAACTGGTATACAAATGGCTATTGCAAATTGCCAGAGACCTTCACCTGCTGACCGAAGACAAATGATAAGGGTCCTTGCTGATGAAATAAGAAAACATGAATCAAATCCCACCAGATCACAATGCCTTATAGTTGTTCGCCAAATAGTCAAGCAGTATCTAAAGAGTTTTGCAGACATGAATGATGACAAGCAGATTGCAGGTGGATATGCTTCTCTTCTGTCGCAGCTCAAAGTGCGCATAGAGCATCTGAACTGGAGCAACACACTAAGTCACCATCGGATCCAGAGTAATGAGAGTGGAACCATTAAAAAGAGAAGCACCACAGACTCCTATGGTTGCACACGATGG
Organism: Polypterus senegalus; assembly: GCF_016835505.1. NCBI lineage: Eukaryota > Metazoa > Chordata > Cladistia > Polypteriformes > Polypteridae > Polypterus > Polypterus senegalus. The sequence continues at coordinate 158,880,874 of NC_053164.1, read as the reverse complement.
GAGCCTGAACTTCCAGCTGGTGAAAGTTATGACAGCCTTGAAGTGAAGCGTCAAAGAATGGAGGAGATATTTCTTCATGAGGGAAGCACTGGAGCAGACAGAGGAGAAGTTAAGTAAGTTGATGGAGGAAACATATTGCTACCAGCGTCGAATGATAAATGCCATCCCGTCTCCTACCATTGCCAATTTGAAAACAAAATGGCCATACCTCTTCATGCAGAGGTATATGTATAGTCATTTTGAACTACTCACTGACAGAAATGCCCTCAGCCATTTGGAAATGTCATTCAAAGAATGTGGGAAACTCATTACTGAGTATTTTAAAACCAAGCCAACTAATGCCATTGTTCAGAATGTCCTAACCAGGGGTGAAGAGGATGTGGCTGCCTGTGTCTTGCAGCTACTCCTTGCACATTTTGAGGAGAAAATGGATGGGCTTATCCTTCAAGCAGATGTGAGTTAAATATTTTCAAAAAATTATATTTATGACTGTATGTATGACTTATTTCTAATTGTTTGCATGCTGCGTCTATTTATTTATTTATTTTACTTCAGGCATTTGCCACTTCAGCAGACATCCAGGGAACACTCAACTTGCCTGGCAGTCCTCAACTGATAATTCTTGGTATGTAAACATAATAGTGTGGAAATCTCATTTTACTAGATAAAAGTTACTCAGGTTTCAGAGGACTCAGTACAGAGTCATGGGTATATTTTTGTAATCTTTATTTTCAGGTCAAAATCTAAGTAACCAGCGGTGGATGGTGAGCATTGAAGGTCACGTTGTATGTGAAGGAACACAACTTTGTCTCTGGACTTGCAGCTGTATTTGCTTCATATTACAATTTCAACCTCCAGTATCAAAAAGAGTTTGTTTAAAGGTAAGGCATTGGCTTATTTTCTATCCATACATTGTTATTAAAACTGACATACAGTTCCATTAGACTTTATTACACACTACCTGTAAAACGTTTATACACTACTGAGCTTTCTCTCATGCTCTATCAAACATTTCACCTTTAACCACCCTGACATACACCATGATGTTCTTTCTCTAAATTAAATTAGATAAAATTGGTACAGGCAGTCATGTACATTTGTTTTAAAGAATGCAAATTGCAGTCATGACAAAGTGAATTATCATTATTTTTTATATAAACAAGTAAATGTGTTTTTTTTTTCTTTGTTATTTAGACGATTTCTTGACATCAACCCTGAACAAGGGTCCAAGGCCAAGCAAGGAAAACTTGTATCTAAGAAGACTGGCCGAGTAGTCCAAAAAAAGAAAAGCTCAGTAAACCCTCATGTTTCCTCAATACTTCGTAAGATAATGGACTTTGAATGGAATTTTGTCTGAGTTCATCCAAGACCACTTTCTCAATGTTAATTTTGACAGTTTCAGTATTATTTATCTAATATAGTGTTCATATTCTGTTCTAATGTAAAACTCAAGATTGGTTCACTTTTAAATTTATCACTGAACAATACTAGAAAAAACACCATACAAAATGGTAATCACAGTATGACCACTGTAAAAATACAAACATTTTTTCTTGTAATTTTACAGTAAAATACTAGCAGCAGAGTTGCCAGCCACTTACTGTAGATATACAGAGATGCTACTGTAATTGACTTTTACAGTATTACACTGTAATTCATTATACAGTATTGTACAATAATATTACAGTATCATACTGTATTATGAAATTACAGTGTAATACTGTAAATGTTAATTACAGCAGTGTCACTGTAAAAGTACAGTAAGTGGCTGGCAACTCTGCTGCCAGTATTTTACTGTAAAATTACACCGAAAAATTTTACAGTGCGCTTGAAACGCGCTATTGTGAAATCAAGCTACCTTCAACTATATCTCAGTACACGTTCATAATACCATTGTAACAAAAGTTATAAATGATGAAATACTCATTTCCTTAATGGGTAAGTACTGTTTGGATGGTTTCCTAAGTGTTTTTCAAAGTGTAATATCTCAAATTCACTAGTTTTCTTAATTGAAACGCATTGGGCTAAAATGAAGCTGAGTCTTTCTCAATGATCCCTAACTTCTATGTATTTAAACCACTTGTATCACATGTGAAATGGACGATTCTAAGAGAAATGTATTGTTTTGAACCGTTATCTGGTGGTGAACAAGCTTTAAAACTTGTTATATACTGAAAGTGCCTTTCAGCGCTTGAAACGCTCTATTGTGTTTTCAAGTTACCTTCAACTATAACTTAGTACACCGTCATAAAACTGTTGTAGCAACAGATCTAAATGATAAAATCCTCAGTTCCCTAATGGAACAACTGTTTGGATGGTTTCCTAAGTGTTTTTCAAAGTGCAATTCAATATTTGAAATTCACTTGTTTTCCCCATTGAAACTCATTGGGCTAAACTGAAGCTGAGTGTTACTAAATGATCCTTAAATTCTATGTGTTTAAACCACTTGTATCACATGTGTAATGGAGGATTCTAACAGAATTGTACTGTTTTAAACAGTTTCCTTGTGCTTAACAAGCTGTAACACTTGTTATATACTGAAAGTGCTTTTCAGCACTTGAAAAGCGCTATTGTGATTTCAAGTTACCTTGAAATATAACTTAGTTCACCATCGTAAAACTGTTCTAGCAACAGTTCTAAATGATGAAATCCTCAGATCTGCAATGGATAAGAATTGTTTGGATGGTTTCCTAAGTGTTTTTTAAAGTGCACTTCAATATCTGAAATTCACTTGTGTTCCCTTTTGAAATGCATTCGGCTAAAATGAAGCTGAGTGTTACTCAATGATGCTTAATTAACTTCTATGTGTTTAAACCACTTGTATCACAAGTAAAATGGAGGATTCCAACAGAAATGTACTGTTTTGACAGTGTCCTTGTGCTAAACAAGCTGTAACACTTTTTATATATTGAAAGTGCTTTTCAGCCCTTGAAACGCGCTATTGTGGAATTAAGTTACCTTCAACTATAACTCAGTTGGTCATAATAGTGTTGTAACAACAGTTCTAAATGATGACATCCTCAGTTCCCTAATGGTTAAGAACTGTTTGGATGGTTTCCAAAATGTTTTTCAAAGTGTACTTCAATATGTCAAATTCACTTGTTTGCCCCTTTGAAACTCCTTTGTGCTAAACTGAAGCCGAATGTTACTAAATGATCCTTAACTTCTATGTGTTTAAACCACTTGTATCACATGTGAAATCGAGGATTCTAACAGAAATGTACTGTTTTGAACAGTCTCCTTGTGCTAAACAAGACGTTAAACTTGTTAAATACTGAACGTACTTTTCAGCGGTTGAAAGGCGCTATTGTGAAATAAACTTACCTTCAACTATAACTCAGTAAACGGTCATAATACTGTTGTAACAACAGTTCTAAATGATGAAATCCTCATTCCCTAATGTGAAAGATCTGTTTGTATGGTTTTGTAAGTGTTTTTCAAAGTGTACTTCAATATCTGAAATTCAGTTGTTTTCCCCTTTCGAAACGCATTGGGCTAAACTGAAGCTTAGTGTCACTCAATGATCCCTATCTTCCATGTGTTTAAACCACTTGTATCACATGTGAAATGGAGGATTCTAACAAAAAAGTACTTTTTGAACATTGTCCTTTTGCTAAACAAGCTGTATAATTTCTCATATTATTAAAGTTCTTTTCAGTGCTTGAAAGGAGCTATTGTGATTTCAAGTTACCTTCAAGTATATCTTAGTACACCGTAAAAAAACTATTGTAGCAACAGTTCTAAATGATGAAATCCTCAGTTCCAAAATGGGAAAGAACTGTTTGGATGATTTCATAAGTGTTTTTCAAAGTGCACTTCAATTTCTGAAATTCTCTTTTTTTCCCCTTTGAAACGCATTGGGAAAAATTGACGCTGAGTGTTATTCAATGATCCTTAACTTCTGTGTGTTTAAATCACTTGTATCACATGTGAAATGGAGGATTCTAACAGAAATGTACTGTTTTGAACGCAGTTTCCTTTTGCTTAACAAGCTGTAACACTTGTTATATACTGAAAGTACTTTTCAGCTCTTGAAAAGCGCTATTGTGATTTCAAGTTACAGTGAAATTTAACTCAGTTCATGGTCATAAAACTGTTGTAGCAACAGTTCTAAATGATGAAATCCTCAGTTACCAAATGGTTAAGAACTTATTGGATGGTTTCCTAAGTGTTTTTCAAAGTGCACTTCAATATGTCAAATTCACTTGTTTTCCCCTTTTTAAACGCATTGGGTTAAACTAAAGCTTAGTGTTACTCAATGATCCCTAACTTCTATGTGTTTAAACCACTTGTATCACATGTGAAATGGAGGAATCTAACAGAAATGTACTGTTTTGAACACTTTCCTTGTGCTAAACAAGCTGTAACACTTCTAATAACTTGATTTCACAATAGCGAGTTTCAAGCACTGAAAATCACTTTCAGTATATAACAAGTGGTACAGTTTCTTTAGCACAAGGAAACTGTTCAAAACAGTAAATGTCTGTTAGAATCCTCCATTTCACATGTGATACAAGTTGTTTAAACACATACAACTTAGGGATCATTGAGTAACGTTAAACTTCAGTTTAGCCCAATGCGTTTTAAAAGGGGAAAAGAAGTGAATTTCAGATATTGAAGTGCACTTTGAAAAACACTTTGGAAACCATCCAAACAGGTCTTACCCATTAGGGAACTGAGGATTTCATCATTAAGAACTGTTGCTACAACAGTTTTATGACGGTGTACTGAGATATAGTTGAAGGTAACATGAAATCACAATAGTGCCTTTCAAGCGCTGTAAACACTAAGTATATTAGAAGTGTTACAGCTTGTTTAGCACAAGGAAACTGTTCAAAACAATACATTTCTGTTTTGAATCCCCCATTTCACATGTGATACAAGTGATTTAAACCCACAGAAGTTAAGGATCATTGAATAACACTCAACTTCTGTTTAGCCCAATGCGTTTTAAAGGGGAAAACAAGTGAATTTGACATATTGAAATGCACATTGAAAAACATTTAGCAAACCATCCAAACAGTTCTTACCCATTAGGGAACTGAGGACTTCATCATTTAGAACTGTTGTTACAACAGTATTATGACCGTGTACTGAGTTTTAGTTAAACGTAACTTGATTTCACAATAGTGCGTTTCAAGTGCTGAAAAGCACTCAGTATATAAAAAGTTTTAAAGCTTGTTTAGCACAAAGTCGCTGTCAAAAGTGTACATTTCTGTTCGAATCCTCCATTTTACTTGTGATGCAAGTGGTTTAAACACAGAGAAGTCAGGCATCATTGAGTAACACTCAGCTTCAGTTTAGAACTTCAGTTTCAATGGGGAAAACAAGTGAATTTGAGATATTGAAGTGCACTTTCAAAAACACTTAGGAAACCATCCAAACAGTTCTTACCCATTAGGGAACTGAGGACTTCATCATTTAGAACTGTTGTTACAACAGTATTATGACCGTGTACTGAGTTTTAGTTAAACGTAACTTGATTTCACAATAGTGCGTTTCAAGCACTGAAAATCACTTTCTGTATATAACAAGTGTTACAGCTTGTTTAGCACAAGGAAACTGTTCAAAACAGTAAATTTCGGTTAGAATGCTCCATTTCACATGTGATACAAGTGGTTTAAACACATATCAGTTAGGGATCATTGAGTAACACTAAGCTTCAGTTTAGCCCAATGCGTTTCAAAAATGGAAAACAAGTGAATTTCACACTGTAAAACAAAATTCAGTAAAAAAACGGTAATCTACTGGCAGCTGTTGTTGCCATCATTGTACTGTTAAAATACAGTGGGTTACTGTTATTAAAATTAACAGCAAGATGCTGTTTTGTTAGCTACAGCATACAAATGTTATTTAGCAGTATATAGCTGTTAATTTACATTTTAATCACAACCCAATTATTCTAAATTGCAAATGCTATACCCTGCATTTTATATTTGTGGAAAACAAAATAAATAAGGCCAACTTATTGTTTTAGTCCTTCTTTATTTCCATTTAACATTATATTAATTGTTAAGCTGTTTGTTGTGCCAAAAAATGTGAAAAATGCAAACCATCATATTTTCGAGTGCATAAACTATGGTGCAACAAATAAACACCCATAACATGAAGAAATACAAAGATGGCTTAAGAAAACAAAGACAATTTCAAAATGCCTCAACTTGACATGAAATAATAAACAAGCTTCAAATCAAGCTTCAGGTACAAAAAAATAAATTAAAAAAAAATACACATATATATAAGTAAAATAAATCAACAAAAGGCTTTATCAAACACCAGCCCTTTCTGGATATAAAAAGTAGAATACCAAAAAATATAACAGTATATACAAACCACTGTAAAACGAAAACATTTTAAATAAAGTGCCACTCAAAGTCCATCAATCTTTTTAAAAG
>NC_053164.1:158852193-158873979 GCF_016835505.1 Polypterus senegalus | reverse complement strand
TTGAACTTAAGGTTTACACTGCTTTGTTTCCGAGTAGCTGCATTTGATATGCTTGTATGCCACCGCCATATTCTTTGCTCCCTTTCTAAATTGTGTTAATGTTTTTGAACAGGTTTCATTCATCGGATCACTACCCAAATTGGTACTATGAATCTAAGATGTTCAGGCATTCCGGTATTACGTGATTTGCTTGCAATATTTACGACGTTCTATGAACGTAATTTAAACTTGCTTTACACCTGCTTTCCTATTGATATGTGCAAAGGCTTTTCAAGCGGTTTTTAAATCCACACGCGACGATTACCTTTCCCAGTCCTGCAAGGTCATTCACGGGCCTCGGTACATGCATTGAAGGTTCTCAGCTGTGCTTGTGGTATCTCGCAATCTATCTGAATATGTTTTCCATTAAACTTGACTCGAAATACGTATTGCGGCAAGTCAACGCCAGCAGAAACCTGTCTATGAACTTAATTTTAACTTAAGGTTTACACGTGCTTTGTTTCCGCAGTAGCTGCACTTATGAATATGCTTGTATCGCCACTCACTTCATATTCTTTTGCCTTCTAAATTGTGTATGTTTTTTTTGTACAGGTTTCATTCATCGGTGATCACTACCCAAATCGGGTACTCATGAATCTAAGATGTTTAACAGGCATTCCTGGTATTACGTTGGATTTGCCTGCAATATTTAGCGCAGCGTTCTATGAACGTAATTTAAACTTAGCTTTACACCTTGCTTTCCTATTGATATGTGTAAAAAAGGCTTGTTCAGCGCCAGAGTGTTGTCACATCACACACTGCATGCAGGTTACCTTTCCCAGTCCTGCAAAGTCAGTTCACGTAACCCCTTGGGAGTACATGCATTGAAGGTTCTTAGCTGTCTAGTGCTATGTCGTGTGATCTTGGCGATGTCCACAGCTTTATTTAATGTTAGTTAAGCCCCGGGCACTTAAAAGTTTCTCTGGACTTCGTGAGTTTGTGCCTGACCATCTCATCTTAATTTGCATAGCACAGTCCTTCACCAGATATTTTGTAGCAGCGTGTCTATTGAATAGCTGCAGGGGGCCTTAAATGGGCAGGCAATCATTAGGGTGGGAGGCATGATGATCGGGAGAACTCACTCCACGGGAACGGAGCTGCAGGCTATAGCCGTATACATGGACAATAGTAGGTTCCACTTATGACCGTACGGTCAATTTCAAAATGAAACCTGCTTAACTTTTGTAAATAAGCTGTAAGGGAAAGAGCCTGCCAAATTTCTGCCTTCTACCTACACGTGAAGTTGGAGAATTAGTGTAGAGTGAGTCAGTGAGTGAGGGCTTTGCCTTTTTTTAGTATAGATTACTATATATATAATATATATATATATATATATATATATATATATATATATATATATATGGATATATGAAACACTTTCTTTTTTGTTAGAAGGTTGTTTCGCCCTGCAGACTTTGTGAATTAGACTGGTTTGAAAATGTTCTGTTCATTTTCCTTTTAATTTAATTCAATAGAAAACAATGACAGAACAATAAAACTATAAACTATAAAAAAAATATATAAATAAATCTGTAGTCCTTCCCAAATTCAATTTTTTCATGGCTGAGTATATTGTAAAGGGAACATAAATTAAGCTGACTTAAAAACTTTGGGGACAGTTGACAACTGGTTTGAAAAAGCAAACTCCTTGGATGACATATATCTAGGAGATGAAAAACCCCTTCAGGTACCTACAGCATGATCATTTAGATTTGATTAAGTCACATCGATCCAGTCTAGGCTTTGTACAGTTTCATTTATGTTTGTATACTGAATTGTGTTTAGATCGTTTGATGCTTTGTCAGTCTGTATTGAGCATGCCAGCCCCAGTTATTGTGACATTACTTTCCATATCCTAAGTTTGATTTGTCTTAAATAATAGTTGTGCCAAACACACCACAACAAGATATGGAGTGAGGAAAACAGCTAGCCACCTGTCATAAGGATTGCTACAGTTATAAATTAAATACATTAGTAATACTGTTTATTGTGAATAGGCTTAAAACAATTCGTAAATAGTGCATAAACTGATAATCTTTCTATCCAGATCTTATTTCAAGACTGATAGGCATTTTATATATATAGACATGTAAATTATTAGGTTAAGAGGCCATTCGCTAAAGATTTTTTAATGTTTCTGTAGTATAAAATTGACTGTAAATATGCATAAACCAATGTAGTGATTTAAAGTGTTAAAGTTTTGCTGAATGTATGTAAACCACTCTTTTCAAGTATTATAAAATTATGCAAAAATAAAATCATGCAAAAAGTAGTTACTTTTTGTATTTCAAAACATAGTGTGTATTTAATGAAAGTAAACAGTTTCTGTGTGAACTTTTATTACTTCCTTTAGCAGAAGTGATAGCAGCTGTTAGAAGCTGTTTAGCAGAAGTGATACACCTGTTTTGAGGGGTCTTCCCCCATTTTTTAATTATAAATAATCTCATAGAATTGGTAAATAAATGTAACAATGAACTTATAATAAACCAGAAAGGACAAACATCTAAGGTAAATTTTTTAAAATTGGATTTAAAAAACCACTCAGGTAACGGACTCTCAGCTGCTGTGGCCAAAGCACTTCATTGTAACACTTGTCTAGGCACTTTTCCAGCTCTGAGCTGATGCAATTCTACCAATCCCTGGGCAGCAGGAAAAAAAAAAAAAAATGCAAGTAACCAGCACCACTTTCCTACATTCCACCATTAAAACAGAGAACACGCCAACATAAATAAATGAAACAAAAAAAATAGGAATTATTATTGTTGTTAACCAAAATACACAACTTAAAATATTACAAAACTGTGCAGTGCAGAAACACCAAAGCAAGAATGACAGAGCACAATTTACAATAAACAATGAATATCCATATTACCCCAATAACACAGGAAATTTTGAGAAAGAACAAATATTCCCGTAAAGTTTGTTACAAAACACATTTTATGTTCATTAATCACTCAAAGATTCAATGAAACAATCCCTACCGTCTCTTCATCAGCCAACAATGCCCTCTCCCGGATTCACCACTAAAAAAAAAAGAATCCACTGTTTATCAGGATCCCTTCTTCTGTTTTTTTTTTCCCCTTTTCACAATGAACCTGGGTTCACCTGTTGGGGTACTGCAGGTAAGTTAACTCTCCCGTTTCGTATGCCTTGCCCCTCTCTGGTGCTGTTCACCTTCTCTTTCTTATTCACTCCCTTTTAACCTTTTCCTTCCTAAATAATCTCACTTTCCTTAATGTCTCACAGGCTTCCCTTAGACATGTGCCCTTTACAGCATTCTTACATGGACAGACTTGCAATATCATTTTCCATTTACCAGAGCGATTGAAAGGTAAAAACAGACAATGACTGCAAAAAATGCATGAGAATTGTTACGGTTAATCTGGACATAACAAGCAAATGGACTCACACCCCTACATTTAAAAGTAACCAAAATCAAATTAAAATTCCTTTTATTCAGTAGCTAAAAACCCTGTATGGCTTTATATACTAAGGAACCTTAAACACATTTTTATGGATTTGCAAATCCTTTATTTGACCTTGTGAAGAATCATGCGCTATATTTTGAAATATTTGCTACTGCCAAAAATTTTGGGAAGAGTAGTTTAAACAGAATTGTAATAAATGAATTGCTTATAACAAAACCATACCTGCAGTTCTGCACCTGTAAATGATAGTTAAGATCTCACTTTTGACTATACTTTACATAAATAAAAATGCAGTTTGTATAACATTATTCAAAAGTTCTGTAGTTCTTCTCTGAGTTAAAGGTCACTTGTAAATTTTGAACTTGAGAAGTTTTATAAGATTGCTTGTCATTCAACACCTAATGTTAGGAATATAATTCCTTCAAATACTAAAGCATTTTTTGTCATTAGGTTTATACTGACATAAATTTGTATGACATTGTATTAAAACAGTAAGATATATTGATCCCCCAAACTGAACCTTGAGGCCCACCTCAACTAACTAGCACTATGCAAGAGCAGGTCCTATCAGCAGAAAATAAACACTGCCATTGAAGAAGGTAAATATGAACTAATACAGTACTAGCAAAGATTCCTGTACAGTAAGTGTTATGGTCAATCATGGTTATATTTCTAGGCAGCATGAAATAGGAATACAGCACTCATTTACATAAACTTCATGCAGAAGCTACCTTATGAATGCAGTTACTGTACTATGTTAACCTTGAAACTTGATAAGAAGCTTTAAAAAAAAATGATTTAAAGAAAACTCTGACTTTTTTTTGGAAGTATGCACTTAACAGCTGTTCCTTGAGAAGGTGGGTGAGGTGCTAGAATGATGTTGCCCACTGACTTGGTAGTCTTAGTGGGGAACTCCAATGTTCATGTTAGGAATGACAGCGGTAATAAAGGAATGTGGTTGGGGGAACATCCGCCAGATCTGAACGAGAATGGTGAGTTGTTATTGGATTTCTGTTGTAGTCTGGTTATCCATAACAAAGCATTATTTCTAACAAAAGGAGACTCCCTATCTGGTACCACGGGACCTTTTGTCAAAGGTCAGTGATAGTCTTTTTAGTTGTGTCAATGACCTGAGGCCAAATGTTTTAGACACTTCGTTTAAAAGAAGGCAGAGATTCAAATTGAGGGCATTTGAAAATAGTCTGGGGAAAACCCAGAAACAGTTATGGTTTCATGGGAATGTCTGGCTGAGGCTATTTGTGATCAGTTCAACTCCCACCTCAGAAGAACTTGAGTCTAAATAGACCCTGTTCAAGAGCTCATTTGGGGGAAACAGCTTTTTAAAAAGCTGTGGTCTTAAAGAGGTTAGGACATCTCATGATAGCAACCCCTAGGACCCAATGATGGACACCAGGGTGAGGGAAGCTGTTGGACTGGGAAAAAGGTGGCCTTTAGGGAAATTCTGTCTTGGAGATCTCCTGACTCAGCTGGGGAAGTATTGACAGGCCCATACATTGGAGAGTTGGAGGCCAAAAGGAAGACTATAGGATGACATTAAGGCTGTATGCTAAACTATTCGGTGCTTCAGAATGGGGAAAGGGGTGACTTCCTGGACTGTGTTCAGCAATTACAGAGATAGTTTGGCCTAATTTGGGAAGATTGACAAGAGGTGACGGTATACTTCTCAACCAAATTGGCATGCCCTCCTCAGGAAGCAGCATTGGACAATTCAGTGGAAACCCTACCACTGTTGGCAAAGGGTGCTGGGGGGAAAGGGAATTTTCTGGTAGCTGGGCTAAAGATACAGGTACAATGTGAATTTGGTGATAAGTTGAATTCTTTCATGTGGTGTTGGACTCCATGACAACTGTGCCTTGTCACCTTGTCACTTGTTTTCATGAAGAGGATATCAAAGTGCAGCTGAATATGTAGGGTGTCCAGTCGGGGAGGATATGTGTACTTTTGTGATTTTTGGCATGTACTCAAGCAATTTACTGTCAAGTGTAAAGCAGCTTTGATGAGGATCAGCTCAGTGGATTGCTCTCCCCAACTAATTTGGGAATAACTGCCCTTTGTGGAGGAGTCAAAAGGCTTGGAATCTTGTTCATGAGTGACACAAAGAGGAAGTGTGTGATCGACAAGTGTATAGAAGTGCAGTAGCAGTTCTGGGCACTCCAATGCCCCCTGGTGGTGAAGTGACAAGTAAGTCTAAATATAAAGCTCCCAGTTTACTGGTTGATCTACTCCTTTCTTACCTATGGTCATGAGCTGTGTGTAATGAGGGGAAAGGATGATATTGTAGTACAAGCAGCAGAAATTATGTTTCTTTCATGGTGGCTTAGCTGACACCTGTGGGGGGGCAAGGAGCTTAATGATTTGTAAGAGCCTATGACTAGACTCACTGATTTTTTGGCCCGGGGGGACTGGGTATACCATAAACATGCACCTGATGGCTCCCCTTCAGCTGCTCTGGGCATATCCCAGTTTGTGGAGACCAAGTACTCCGAAGGGATTATATCTCTTGCCTGGTTTGGGAATGCAGGAATTCCTGGAAAGCTGGAATCTATAACTGGGGACAGAAAGCCCAGGCGGACCTTTTTGGGTTGCTGCTGCTGTGGATCCCCCAGGAAAAACAATTGAGAAGATGAGATAAATTAAAGCAGTGTGTGTTACACTAATATTATTTTAAAAAATTACCTAGCTCACTTCATTGGTATATTAAAGTGCTTTAAAAGTTTGTGTTAGTGGAGATTCTTTGACTAGATTGGTTGACATAGTATCCATGTTTTTACCACTTGGTCAGACTTACTTTGTTAACTAATCTACTAAAGGTGATGATGAAACTTACTTTTGCATTTAAACATTTTTTTTCTTAACACCCATAGAATTTGCCATATAAACCCTAAAAACTTAAGTACTGATTTTGATTAACTTGAATTTGAGTATCAGCATGAGTTCCAGACATTCAAAGGACATACATCTAGTTATCTTTTTTGTGGTATGGTTTGATTTAATTATAGAGTATTTGACTATTTTGAATAGCTTTTAGGTAAAAGCAAAACATATTTCAGATAAGACCTAAAAAAAACATAATTTATATAAGAAACAGACGAGGCCAATGGATGTTTTTAATATTTTTATCTCCTGTTTACAGCTATCTTTTGAATCATATACTACTTATTTAGTTTCACTTGTTAAGCATCAAAGTCATAACTTTTGTTCAATTGTAACATATTGTTTGAGAATTATTTTTGTAATGATAAATGGTAAAACAAATAGTAATATCAGACTGTTAGAATGTAATGTTTGAGTTGAACTGTCCCTGCACTTAACATTTAAGATACATTAATTTTTTAAGGTAATTTTTTGCATAATCTTCTTTTTTTCATATTATTTGTAGCAAGCAAGGAAACCATATGATGTCAGAGATGTTATTGAGCAGTACTCACAGGGACATCTTAACATGATGGTGCTTGAAAAAAGGGAGCTGCAAAGGAGGTATATATTATTTTTTACAGTTGGGTTTTTGAGGAATACAAATAATACTGAAAATGGTGCTTCCTTACAGATAATTAAGTAGTTATCCTTCCATTCTTTTTACAGTAAATTAATGTAGAAAAGTATGATATAAATTCAGTTGCTCATTATGTTGGTTGGCATGGCTCAAAAAATCAGTAGCTTTAGTAGGGGGAATTATCTATCTATCTATCTATCTATCTATCTATCTATCTATCTATCTATCTATCTATCTATCTATCTATCTTGTGGAGATCAGTCCGGCCTCAGACAGACACAGGACACAGGACTGATTTGGACAAGAAGCCCAAATCACACATGTTTATTGCTCTTCTTCTTCACTTATGCACAGACCCCAACAATGAGCTCAGTTCTTATTTGTCCTTTCTACTCCTTTTCCCGCCCCCACTCCTCTTCTGCAAGCTCTGTCTCCAAATAGAGTGAGGCGCCCTTTTATGTTATAAATCATCCTGATGATTTTCCTGCAGCATTTCCCTAGTGTGGCGGAAGTGCTACAGTCCATTGCTTCGGAACCATTTGGGCATTCCTTTATAATGTCAAGCTTCATTAATTTCCCCCCAAGTGCTTCTCAGTGGCAGTTGGCTCGGATTTTTTTTTTTATACCCTATAAATCTTTTCTGTACATAATGTGCCTTGAATAATATATACAAATTGATGAAAGGTTTTAGCATTTATAAGGCCATGCTTTGTGCATTAAATCACTATGTATAAGCTGCAATTGAATAAGTTTTAACACAACTTAAGAATTATTAGCATTTTAGAGAAAAATAAAGAATATGCAAATACTTCAAATACTTCTGTACCTATTATCTCAAAAAATTCCAGCAGGAATAATATTGAAACAACTGTTCACACAATTATAATAATAAGGTCTTTTAACTGCAGAGTCATAAACTGGTTACTGTGTTAAATAAAAATGATTTAATGGATAAGGTAGCAAAGGATTACTGTGGGAAGAGCACAATCTCTGATTTATAAACCTGTTTACTTAAAACAGTAGAGTATAATGCCAAACTGAGTATAAAAAAGTGCAAATTTAGAACATTATTAATTAGAGACGTTGATCATGTATATTCAGTTAAAAGCATGATATCAAGTAAATTGATAATAAAATGTTTCCCATACACTTGTGAAATTCAAGGACATGATCCAGTATCTTGAAAGATTCATTCAGAAGTCACTGTTCTATTGTTCAGAATGGCATTGGAAAGAGAACAAAGAATAATGTTTGAAAGTTTGAGCAGCACAAAATATTAGCAAACTAAGCTGCTGTATAAGGCCATACAGCACTATTGCGGCCCCCATCTTCACAGACTGTGATGGAAAATTGGAAAGATGGGGAAGTGCAAGTTATCAAATGACCACTAAGCCATGGTGTTGGTGACTGTGGCATACCCCCAACCACTTTTGGTTTGCGTTGAACACTTGAAAGGGCCCCCACCCTCCAACCCAAATTTATGATTTCATTGATTTCTCCAAGGTCACCCCTCCCTTCCACCAGACACCCCTGTCTTTGTAAGACTTTGTAGTTAACTTGTTAACATGGGAGCTCAAACTTTTATTTTGCTTAGGATTTCCCCAAGTATAAAACATAAGTTTCAAATGAACCACTATTAAGATTTTATCTGATGCAAAAAACATTTTCTGCAGATTGCAGAAATGATTAACTTCAGAAATGCAACCGTATCTGGTCCTGAGATGCAGTTGTTCCCGGCTATGACCTTGGATGACCAGACAGGAAAATTCCTGTTTCTAAAGAAATTCAACCATACTGGACATAGAAAAATAAACTATTTAAAGGGTTATATTTCAAACTATACAGCATATTGCCTGAGGTTAGTTAAAAATGTAATGTTAAATAAATTACATTAATCATAATTAGGAAAAGTTAAATACAGAGAAAGTGCAATAGAATATTTATATTGGCCTTTATATTGTATGTCTATTCAAATGAAAAACTTTGTTTCACAATCTGCTATAACCATACTGCATACTCTCCCAATCAGGCCATAGACAAGAGTTAGAACAGTTAATGATCATTCTTTTAAATATCAGAATTTAGCAAGATAAAGACACCACTGCAGAACATATTTACTTGCAACAAAGTCTATATTTGCTAGACATGGAATGCCAGGTACTTTATTTTCAGAGAATGGTTATGTCTACCAATGCAGAACTCTACTCAAAAAAGTTTAAGAAAGTAAGTGATTTTTTATTTTATATGGGTCCACCCATAGTAGTGAAACAGGACAGTGAGGAGGGCCCCATCCAGCTCCCCTACTCCTGACGTAAGCTTCCTCCTCTTTTCGGCCTGTAGCCTCTGTCTTGGATTGCACAAATAAATCAATAAATAAAAGGTATATTTGTCGATTATGCTGAAAATTATGAATGACATGCAACATTTTCTACATTGTAGAATGCAAAATAATTAAAGCTGTTAATATGTACATATGTTGTGAATATAGAGCAAAAATAAGAAGGGGGATGTATATTCTAAATAAATATATATAGCTGGAGACACAGAATAAAAAGAACAGATTTGTAATGGAGGACAACAAAGGAGCATTTTGTTAACCAGTGCTTCTGGTGTGTCTTTTATAAAATTTTGCAAGGATCTGGCGTGAAAATATGCACTCATTAAAGGAGGAAATGCATATGTCAGTTGCGACTGTATGAATAAGCCAATCAACCTCATGCATATGCAATCACAATGCTGCAGACATTCATTGGCTGGAGAGCAGTCTTTTAGCCTTACTGACAAGTCAGCCATCATGTACAGTACCATGAGCAACTTGTCTGCCAATGCTGCATTTCCTTGAAATAAATAAATCATAGGTTGACCCAAGCCACAATATCTGTCTCATCTTGGCATCACACATGATTTGTGTGTGTTAATGGAATATTACTCCTTATAGTTAACAAAGCAGCTTCAGTCTCACTAGATGCCATTATTGCTTTAAGTGCTGTCAATTGCCCCAATCAAATTCTGAAAATCGAAAGTTTCTTGGTAGCCTAAATCATCTTATAAAAAAAGGCATCATCATGAGCGGAAAAATAAATCCACCAGTCTCTAAAAGCTTGATCCTCTTGAATGACAATTTGCATTGTTTTGGGCAAATAACAACAACAACAACAACATTTATTTATAAGCACTTTTCATACAAACGTAGCTCAAAGTGCTTTACATATTAAAAAAATAGAAAAATGAAAGACACAATTAAAAAGACAAAAAAATAAACATTAATTAACATCGAATAAGAGTAGGTTCAATGGCCGGGGACAGAAAAAAACAAAAACCCCGGGCGGCTGGAGAAAAATAAAATCTGTGGATTCCCAGACCATGAGACGCCAGCCCCCTCTGGGCATTCTCCCCTAACATAAATGAAACAGTCCTCTTTGGATTTAGGATTCTCACAGAAGGGCTTGATGATGATAGTCCGTGGACCTGCCATTTAATCCGTCCATCATTGTTGGAGCATCATGAAGTTATTGTAGGTGGTGGTGGCACAGGCCATCACCACAAGCTGGAAAAAACGAAAGAGAGTAGGGGTCAGTACCGATTTTAGAGCCACCATGAATAGTTATTTTGAGAATTGAACATAAAAGGGGTATCAGGATTAAGTTAAAAAATGAAGTTATAAAAGGCCATGTTAAAGAAATTATGTTTTCAGCAGTGTTTTAAAGTGCTCTACTGTATCAGCCTGGCAATTCCTATTGGCAGACTATTACAGATTTTAGGTGCATAGCAGCGAAGGCCGCCTCACCACTTCTTTTAAGTTTTGTTCTTGGAATTCAAGGGAGACAATCATTTGAGGATCTGAGTTACGATTTGGAATATAAGGTGTAAGACATTCCGATATATAAGATGGGGAAGATTATTTAAGGCTTTATAAACCATAAGCAGAATTTTAAAGTCAATCCTGAATGACAGGTAACCATTTAGTGACATTAAAGCGGGAGAAATGTGTTCGATTTTTCTTTTCCTAGTTAGGATTCTAGCAGCTGCATTCTGCACTAGTTGCAAACGATTTATATCTTTTTGGTAGTCCTGAGAGGAGTGCGCTTACAGTAATCTAGTCGGCTGATAACAACGCGTGAATAATTTCTCAGCATCTTTCTTTCGATATAAGCGGTCTAACTTTACTTATGTTTCTTAAGTGAAAAAATCTGTCCTAATGTTTCCAATTAATATGGATTTAAAATTCAGATTACAGTCAACAATCACCCTAAGCTTTTTCCCTCCGTCTTGACTTTTAACCCTAATGTATCCAGTTTATTTCTAATAGCCTCATTGTATCCATTATTGCTAATCACTAAGTTTTCCCAGTTTTCTTTTTATTTACAGAAAATTACTATTCATCCATTCTGAGATACAATTTAGACATTCTGTAAGTGAACCCAATAGAATGGGTCATCAGGTGCTATTGATAAGTACAGTTGTGTCATCAGCATAGCTGTGATAGTTCACGTTTTTGAGATAATCTGACCTAACGGAAGCATGTAGATTGAGAATAACAGGACCCAGGATAGAGCCTTGTGACACCATACCGGATATCATGTGTTGGGGTTGTAATTCCACAACTAACAAAAATTTTCTCCCTGTCAGGTGGGATTCAAATAATTTAAGCTGTGCCAGAGGCCACCCATTGACTAAGGCGATTTCTAAGAATGTTGTGATCAATGGTGTCAAATGCACACTCAGATCTAGAGGGATGAGAACAGATAAATGGCCTCTGTCTGCATTTACCCAAGTCATTTACTACTTAAACGAGTGCAGTTTCTGTGCTGTGATTTGTTCTAAACCACTGAAATTTATCAAGAATATCATGTTTATTTGGGTGGTCATTTAACTGATAATGACTGCCTTCCAGCTTTCTTAGAAAGGCAGGTTAGAGATAGGTCTAAAATTTTCAAGAGCTGAGTGAGATTATGTTTCTTAAGTAGGGGTTTAACTACAGCAGTCTTAAGACAGCTCGAGGACCGGTAATCTAGTGCAATTTACTATGTCCAGAACATTATCAATTAGCCGCCTGATACTTCTTTGAAAACCTTGTTGGTATCAGGTCAAGGACTGAGGTGGAGGTTTAATTGAGAGACTATTTTCTTTAAATCAGGTAAATCTATCCTAGTGAAAGAGTTTAATTTGTTTATAACAGGATGCTGGGGTTTGGGAGGATCCTTAGTGTTGGAGGATATACTATGTTATTTCTAATATCATTAATTTTTGATTAAAAAATACAGCGACACCTCACAGGTTTCACTGGAAGCACTTAGGAGACATTCCTTTGAGTTACCTGGGTTTGAAAGAGCGTCAATTGTAGAAAATAAGACTCGGGATTACTAGCATTGTTATTTATAATCTTGGAGAAATAGCGGCGTCCCCAAGACGGACAGTGTTATTGTATTCTGTTATTTTGACTTTTAATATTTCATAGTGGATAGTTAGTTTAGTTTTCCTCCATTTCGCTCAGCTCTACGGCATGTTTTTTTTAAATCAGACACTCTTTTGGGTTTTCCCATGGTATAACAATGCTAGAAGATTTTTAACTGTCTTTTCAGGTGCAACTATGTCAAAGCAGCTCTCCTTTAGTATTAAATCTTTCCACCTACTATTTACATATACCTGCTATTATAGCTGGCACTATAACGGACGGGATTGTTTAAAAATGTTTGTTTTTTAAAGCTGTACAGTCAAAGAAGCGTTTTTAACAATATGCTTCTCATCGTTTTTTATCATTATTCTATATTAAAAGTAAAAAAAATGGTCTGAAGACCAATATCAATGATCTGTTTTATATCAACTTTCAGTCTTTAGTAATCACTAAGCCCAAACGTATGACCTGCTTTATGTGTAGACTGATTTACAGCTGTCTCAAATAAAAAAGAATCCAGGAGGTTCATAAATTCTTTTACTTTAGATCACACTGATTATCTATATAAAAATTTAAAAATTGCCAACTATTAGGAGTGTGTCATAGATAGTAATTAAAATTGACATTAAGTCAGGAATTCCTCAAAAACGCGCTTATATTTAGGAGGTCTATACATGGATAATACTAGACGAGAATCTCCATGGATAACCGTGAATACTCAAAGGACTTGAACTTACCAAAACTGATATCTTTACATTTTAATCGGCTCAAGTAAATTTGAATCCGCCCCCTTTTTCCTGCGGTCTGCACGAGTAAACTATAATCCGGGGGCAGATTCGATTAAAACTCCCGCCATCTGAACTAACCACGTTTCATTTAGTGCAATAAAATCTATTTTTATCACTAATAAGATCGTTGAAAAAAAACGTTTTGTTAGTTAAAGCTCTAACATTCAATAGTGCCATATTTAATGTTTGAGATGCAGAGATGAGTACTATGTTATTGATATTTGGAATAGGAACTAAATTATTATTATTAGCGCCGCTCTGTGTATATTTTTGTTTAATCTTGATCTGTTTTTATAGTTTTAATACATTGTTCCTCAAAAATAGTGATTTTAATTAGATTATTGGAGTTTATACCATTTCCTAGGTTTTCTACTTGCATTGAATTGCTTATTACAGTATTAATGTTGTGCACTTTAACGGAAGACTCTATAAACATTCATCATGTCCTGGCACAACAGTATTATTTTGGAAGGGGTTAAGAGCAGAGATAGATAGTCAAAAAAAAACAAATTACCTTCGATATGTTTTGAGAGGACCGGCCCGAAACTGTTGTTTCAGGCCATCAGCTTGAAGAGGCGGCCTTTCCAAGAGATTCCAATTGTTGATGAAACCGAATCCTTCTTCTTGCAGAAACCCTGTAGCCAGTTGTTCAACCCTAGCAGACAACTGTAGTACTCGTTGGATCGTCGGGCGAGGGGTAGTGGACCGAACGAAAATCTTTGCCCATGGGGTCCTCTCCTTCGTCTTTAATCAAAGCTTCAAAGTCAGCCTTCAGGATTTCTGATTGTGATTGCCTTATATGTTTCGTCGGCATGCAGAGCGATTGCTCAACTGCCCACTCCTTGTGTTTTCGTAGACTGCGCGTTTCATTACATCTCTACCGACACCGGGAAAACAAGAAACAACGATTTTGCATTAGGGATCTTTAAAGGGTTTTTACGATAGAATCACCTACCACTAATCATCACCGAGGGGCTGAAGGCGAAATGGGGAGCGGAGAGGTCAAACCGGTTCTGAGATAGAATCGCCTGTGCCGATGGAGGGGTCTGGCCTGAACCCCCCCTGCATAGCTAAAATCCACGAGGTCAAGCGCGTGCTCCTAAGAGGCGGGGGTGAGGTGGCTACTTGGAGGTTGATGTTTTCGGTTCCAGATGGCAAGGGCGGTTTATCCAACAGCCGGGCCTTCAGATTTCCCCAGGTATCTCCGTCGGGACAGGAGTTTCTGAATCTTTCATCAAGTGCCTGGAGTTCCTCAACTACGATTTCAACACGAGTTCCTACTGTCAGCCATTTTCTGCTTCCTGCCCTGGGAGAAATGAGAGAGAGGTTAGACAGGAACTGGACCACAGAAAGTTTCCCCGAAATAAGCCATGTTGTGAGTAGTTTACTAGACAGATGCTATCAAGCGGATGATTGCTGACCTAACCCCCCCCCAAATATGTTGATGGCTTTCCCGCCCTAACTATGATTTTTGAAATATACTTTTTTTAAAATACTTTATGAAAATAAGAAAATATCAAAAAATGATTTATGAAAATATGAACATATCAGAAATATGAAACTATAAAAATATGAAAATATATTTATGTTTTATGATTTATAAAACTATAAACCTATGACCGTGGCTTTTTTTTCAAAACACTAGATTCAATATTAAATAGTTAGTTAGCCAATAAAAGGTGTATTTTGTGCTCTTCTCTATATTAATATTAAGAAATTAAATATACACTTATCTTGCGTCATAGACATGCATGTTTAAATTTCAAAATATTCCCTACCTGCTCTAAGTTATAAACTTACAACACGTGGTTTGTTTTATAAACACTAGATTCAAAACTAATATTAAATTAAATATACCTTATCCTACATGCAAACAACGCTATGTGTGACTTTCATAAAAACGCTATAAAATATTCCCCCTCTGCTCTAAGTTATAAACTTACCATACACAGCCTCATTTTATAAACACTAGATTCAAAGTTAATACAAAGTATTAAGAAATTAAATATACACTTGTCTTGCCGTTAGCTATGCCTATGTGTAACTTTCTGAAAATATTCACACAGCCGCCTAAGATATAAACTCGACCACACAACCTCATTTATAAACACTTATCATGCTTTTTATTCATGCATAGTCCTGCATAGTTGTAACTGTCTTAAAAACTGTATAAAAATGAAATATTCACTTATCCTGCTCATAAAAACAAGTCCATGCAAGTTGCCTCTTTTTAAATTGGAAATAAACTTTCTTTCACAGCCAATTTGAGAGCACCATTTTTAGACCCAGGAAACCCCACCGACCATATGTATCTTCACCATTTGTCCATCAATTTAAAACTGTGGGAAACAAACTTTTCTCTCAAGGACATGAACACCTTTGGTGTTAAACCTAATCTGTTAAACAAATTAATAGGCATGTGAAGACCCAGGAAGCCCCTGCCAGACGACAGATTTGGCCCAATTTTAACGGTGGGAAAAAAGTCTTAGTGTTAAAACAAACAGCGCTGCTGATAAAACATTTACTGTAACAATTGTGCTTTTATTTAATGTCAGAAAATTATATGATTATTAAGCCAGCCCACACCATTCAACGCGGTTTTAAAAATAAAGGTGCCTTTAAACTCATAAGACCCTGCTCTTTGTTAACTTATTAATCGGTTAAATGTCAAAGCCTTTTTTCTTTTGCGTCTGTGAACAATATTTTAGATGAAATATTTTCCACTACGACCCCTCTTATATACCAAAATCAATGAACTTTAAAAGCTTGCAAGAAAAGTTATTAAAAACTTTCGTGTTAAGCACAATGCTCAGCAGTTTCCCAAGCTGTCTATGGTACTTGATAAAAGTTATTTATATGCTGAGTACCAACACAGCTCTTTCCATACTGTATTTTAACCATATTAATGTGTAAATGTCAAAATTAATCTCATTTCATATGGTTTGCATGTACCCCATTTATATCAACTTTAAAATACATGTGCATCTAAGAAACAATCTCTGGTAAAACATAACGGGGTGCTTTTTCCTATTGCCTAGATTTACCGTACAGCTTTTGAGCTCCTTTACCGCTACAAAGGCCCTCCCTTATAGGAGGAACAGCAGCAACTCCACACCTATGAGCTTTCTCCCAAACATCCCGGTGTTCCCGGCCCTGCAAGGCAGTAGGAGCATGACATAACTATACTGTATATACGCTTTGCTTTGCTGTCTAATAACAGCTTTAAATTTTCCACATTCCAAGTTTCTCTGCAATCTTTTGAAAATTAGGCCATTTTGTTTTTCTTCCACAATAGTAGACATTGGAAAAATACTTTTGTGATTGTTGGTAGTGTAGATTATCGAAATATTGCTGTTAATGATCATGTCTCTCTTCAAACTGAGAAAAGATATTCTTTTATAAATCCGTTTTCAAATCAGATAGTTCCAGCGATGAAGAGCAATCTCCCAAACCCCCCTCTCACCTGAGGTAGGTTTTCTGATTTTTTAAAAGAAAAAACTGTACCTAGTCGTACGCTTAGTTTATAGTTTATAAATGAAATATTTTTTTTATTTCGAGGCTGTAGTTTCTGAATTGCTAAAAGTGAGTCATTCTTGTTTTGGTACTTTAAATCGAAAGTTGTTTTAAGACCCCATAGATTTAATACTTTTAATGTCTTTAAGTATGTACAAACTATCATTTTTTTAAAGGTAAATGACGTTTTTATAGAAATTTCTTTTTAATAGTAATGTACAAACTTATTGCTTATAAGAACGTTTAGGGTGATTACTTTAACGTCTTTAAATCATTACAAACTAGGTCTTTTATATTTTAATTGTGGAGGACAACCTGTATTCCTCTTTACACCTACGCACAATTGGAAGGTTAATAGCTACCACAGATTGTCTTTTTGAGACTAAAATCCTGCCTCGAAAAAACTAAAGAGTCCCCAGAGCCTTATAAGATTACTTTCACCTGAAGGATTGTGTGTATGGAAAATATAACTGGGGGTTGAATAATATATAATTTTTAAAGAAAACTTTGACACTTCTGAAGAGTGGTTATTCTTCCGAAGGATCCAGTCAACCTCTAGAATCAGTGCAAGGCCCTCGGACAGTCTATTATTGAACATCTCTTTCCGCAGTCCGGTACATTGAGCTAATTGTGAGGCCAAAAAATGTTTATTTTTAAAAAAAAACTTAGTCTTGTTTGTTTTCAGAACCTGCGTCGCCAGGATTACTGACTCAGATACTCGGGATTCACGCCCTTTGTATCATCACCCAGACTTCTCACGGAAATAATTCGGTGAACCCAAAGAAATTTATCAGGGGCTAAGTCTGCTGAGCTGAAAAGGGTTGAAATCGAACGAGTGCTGTTGGTTTCAAAGTGCATTACGGACCTTTACCACTTTTCCAGATATATGTGAAAAAGGGTTTTTTTTATTGATGCTATTTAGAAACCTTGTTCCCAAATAATGTCCCGGCAATATAGTGGCGATGGTCAAAGCAGGAAAAGGGGGACAAGGGAAAACTTGGGCTGGGGCTGTTCTTAACATACTGGTTTATTGAATATATGGTGAATGAACATGGTTATTCTATTCGGCCCCAAAATCCAACTCCCCCACCCGATATTTTAATGAACTGGAATATATTAATTGGCAAAATCAAAACATAATCCAAAATGAATAATATAATAGCTATCATGGAGTTCCTTCACCTGTTACCACTTGACTCTGACCAGCTTGACAGCCTTTTGAACCCTGCGTCCATTAGATAGATAGATAGATAGATAGATAGATAGATAGATAGATAGATAGATAGATAGATAGATAGATAGAAAAGATGATAGATAGATAGATGAATCTTTATTAATTCCAAAGGGGAAACTCACAAGTAGTAAAAATAGTAAAAAATGTCCAGGGCGAGTCCACATAAAGAAAGTGGTAGAAGTGATCCCGTGAAATAGAGAAAAAAAGGGAAAAAGATAAAGTCATACAGGAGCTGCTGAAATGGCTGCCACTCATGAGGGCCCCGGGAAAATCTAATCTAAGTCTAATCTAATCTAAATCTAATCTAATTCACCCCGATGAAATGCAAATATTAAATAACTTGTTAGAAAGGTTTCAGCGGTCTTTGAACAAAAATGTGAATGCTCAAACAGGTCCTGGTTTAAAAAACATTAGAACATTAGAACAATCTAGACGAGAACAGGCCATTCAGCCCAACAAAGCTCGCCAGTCCTATCCACTTGTTTCCTCCAAAAACAATCAAGTCGAGTTTTGAAAGTCCTAACGTCTTACTGTCTACCACACTACTAGGTAGCTTATTCCAAGTGTCTATTTCTTTGTGTAAAAAACTTCCTAATGTTTGTGCTAATTACCCTTAACAAGTTTCAACTGTGTCCCGTGTTCTTGATGAGCTCATTTAAATACCAGTCTCGATGCTGTACTAATTCCTTGATAATTTTAAATACTTCAATCATGTCACCTCTTAATCTTCTTTTGCTTAAACTGTAAACTTTTAATCTTTCCTCATAATTCAACCCCTGTAGACCTGGAATCAGCCTAGTCGCTCTTCTCTGGACCTTTTCTAGTGCTGCTATGTCCTTTTTGTAGCCTGGAGACCAAACTGCACACAGTACTCAAGATGAGGCCTCACCAGTGCATTATAAGGTTGAGCATAACCTCCTTGGACTTGTACTCCACAGATCGTGCTATATAACCTAACATTCTGTTAGCCTTCTTAATAGCTTCTGAACACTGTTGGGAAGTTGATAGCTTGGAGTCCACTATGACTCCAAAATCCCTCATAAGTGTACTCTCGATTTTCAACGCCCATTGTGATTCAAACCTAATATTTTACTTCCTATGTGTAATACTTTATATTTACTGACATTAAATTTCATTCGCCACAAATCTGCCCAAGCCTGTATGCTATCCAAGTCGTTCTGTAATGATATAATGGATTCCAAATTATCTGCTAATCCACCTATCTTGGTTTTATCTGCAAACTTAACCAGTTTTTACTTGTATTCCTATCTAAATCATTTATATATATTGAAAATAGCAGCGCCTACACTGACCCCTGTGGAACACCACTCTTAACACTCGGCCAGTTCTGATGAGGTTTCTCGCACCATCACCATCTGCTTCCTGTGTTTGAGCCTATTCTGCACCCATCTAAAAACATCACCCTGAACTCCCACTTCTTTTAACTTGATGCCCAACCTCTCATTGGCACCTTATCATATGCTTTCTGAAAGTCCAGATAAATAATATCATAAGCTCCACTTTGATGTATCCTTCTTGCCTCCTCATAGAATTCCAACATGTTGTAAACAAGACTCCTCTTCTGAACCCATGCTGACTGTTCAGAATAACTCCTGTCCTTGCATGTGTTGCTCAATCTTATCCTTATAATTCCTTCCATTAATTTTCCTGTGATGCTTATAGCTTACTGGCCTATAGTTGCTTGGATGCACCTATCACCCTTTTTATAAATGGGATGATATTTGCCATTTTCAGTCCTTTGGAATCTCTCCAGTGCAAGTGACTTCCTAAAAATATGTGTCAAGGGTTTATATATGTACTCACTAGCCTCCTTAAACACAAGGATAAATATTATCTGGGCCTAGTGATTTGTTTGATTCATCTTATTTAATCTGAGCAGCACTTCTCCACTAAAATTTCCAAATCCTCAGTACCTCCTTAGTAGTTGCGTTTACCTCTGGCAGGTTATCCACTTGTTCACTTGTAAACACCTCAGAAAAATGTAAGTTTAGGGCATCTGCTATTTCATTGTCTGTATCTTTTAATTCCCCTTTACTATTCCTGATGAACTTGACCTCCTTCTTAACTGTTCTTTTACTACTAAAATACTGAAAGAATCTCTTGAGGGTCTTCTTTAGCCTTATCTGCTATATTCCTCTCCAACTGTCTTTAGCTACTCTGATATCCTTCTTAATGGTTGCCCTCATTTTCTCTCTAGCCTACGGTTCTCTTTGCAGTCATTAGTCTTATCCTTATACAGCAGTTTTTCCTTTGAAACTTCTTTTTAAATCTTTATTAATCCATCAGTGGAGTTTTTTAATTTCCTATTACTTCCAAGTTTAGGTATGTATCTGTCCTGCATTACATGTAAAACATTTTTAAACCTGTTCCACTGCTCCTCGACTGTCTCACATTTAAAAGCTTATCCCAGTCTATCCTACTTAGACTTTGTCGCATCTGCTCAAAATTAGCCCTACCATCTTAACAATTTTAGTCTTTTCATCTGCACTCTTACAGAATACTGAGAATTGTATTACATTATGGTCACATGACCCTAGTGGTTCAATCACCTCTACACCCTCAATTCTATCCTGATTACTACAGAATACTAAATCCAGACAGGCTCACCCTTGTTGGTGCTTTAACATGCTGTGTTAAAAACAGTCGCTGATTACTTCTAAAAACTCCTGCTCTTGTCTCTCCATCTGTAAGGTTATCCCAGTTAATATATGGATAATTAAAGTCCCCCATGAGTATAATATCCCCCTGTAAACTTGCCTTTTTGATATTACTAAAAAGATGTGTGTTGAAATTACTGTCTGAATTGGGTGGTCTATAACACACTCTAAAATAAGACCTTTTTCCTAATATTTTCAGAGCGAAGCCACATGTCCTCACTAAGATGGGGCTCTTCATCCAACTGAAGACGACTTACATTTAACCCTGTTTGGCATACGCAACCCCCCTCTTTCGTTCTTCTATCCCTAAAAATGTGTATCCCTCTATATTACACTCATCCCCATCTTTGTTATTTAGCCAGGTTTCCGTTATTGCTATAAACAACATGGGTTCTGTAAATGCTCAACCTTTGTCTCTCAGTGTATGGTTACGTCAGTCTCAGCTACCCCTTTGGTTACATCTGTTTCAGTATGCCATTTGTACCCTCCACTTCTGTCTCGGTCACTGCAACCTCTGTTCCAGTCACTGTCTCCTCTGTTTCAGGCCCTGTAGCTATCCCTTCTGCTTCAGTCTTGCTCCTGTAGCTACCCTTAGGGCCCTCTGCTTCAGTCTCGCCCCTTCTGGTCCTCTGCTTCAGTAACCCCATCTGTAGCTACACCTCTGTTCCTCTGTCAGTATGCCCCTCCATCCCCTCTGCTTCTGTCTCAGTCACAACGGCATCTGCTCCAGTCACTGTATCTTCAGGCCCTGTCTCCTCTGTTTTAGTCCCTGTAGCTACCAGTCCTGATCCCTCTGCTTCAGTATGCCCCTCTGTTTCAGTCTCACCCCTGTAGTCCATTTCTGGTTCCTCTGCTTCAGTATGCCCCTCTGCCCCTCTGCTTCAGTCTCACCCCTGCAGCTACCACTTCTGGTCCCTCTGCTTCAGTATGTCCCTCTATCCCTTCTGCTTCAGTCTTGTCTCCTGTTTCAGTCACGTTCCTCAGCCCCTATTGCACAGCCATTTGCTCCCTTCAACCTCTTCAATCCGCCAGTTATGCCGGTGGTTCTGTAGTATCTAACACTCATCGCCTCTACTTCAGGCGTAACAGGCATGGTTGGGTCCTCTCTGTCTCTAGTGATACGGTCGACATTTTCAGCAGATTGACAGACCGTTTTAATCACACAAATAGAACCACAATGCGGCCTTAGAACTTAGA